>NW_008670428.1:0-663 GCF_000695815.1 Acanthisitta chloris | reverse complement strand
CCCTCAAGGGCACAACCCATGGGGGTGGGAGACTTTCACCCAGGGCTCACCACCAACCACCCACGTCCTCTCATTCTCAGCACTGCCCAGGGAAAGACAGTGATGGGAGGAACTGTCATACAGCCACAGGCAGTCAACGCTGGCTGGTCCCACCACTCTGCCCCTCACAGGAGACCCAAGCAAGGCAGCAGGAGCAGGGATGAGACACACAGCCACAAGCACGTGATGCAGGTGAGTGAGGCAGGGCAACATTGAAATGCAGAGGTTGAAAACAAGACATGGTATTTCCTTTTTTTCTCCTGACACCACGTGCCTGCAGGGGCATAAGACCTCCTGCACCATCCCTGGGTGAAGGAGGCTGATGTCACCGATTTGTGGATTGTAACATCACTGAGCAATGGAGGCATTTTTTAACTGGTGCCTGAGTCTGGCGCTGGCTGGTACAGTATAGTGGGCAAGGGGTGACAGTGGTCATGTTTGGTGGATGGTTGGGCTTGAGGGTCTTAAAGGTCTCTTCCAGCCTTGATGACACCATGATTCCATGATAGATTTTGACCACACTTCCCTCCCTGCTTAGCTTAGGGTGCCTGGCAGGCGGACTTCCTACTGTGTTAGTACTGTTAGTCAAGGCAGATGTCACAGAGCAGTGGACACAGACGTGAC
>NW_008670427.1:0-789 GCF_000695815.1 Acanthisitta chloris | reverse complement strand
GTACAGTGCCCACCTGGGCACACCCTATAGGTAGTGAAGTGCCCACCTGGGCACACCCTATAGCTAGTGACCACAGATGGACTTCAGGTACAGTGCCCACCTGGGCACACCCTATAGCTAGTGACCACAGATGGACTTCAGGTACAGTGCCCACCTGGGCACACCCTATAGCTAGTGACCACAGATGGACTTCAGGTACAGTGCCCACCTGGGCACACCCTATAGCTAGTGACCACAGATGGACTTCAGGTACAGTGCCCACCTGGGCACACCCTATAGCTAGTGACCACAGATGGACTTCAGGTACAGTGCCCACCTGGGCACACCCTATAGCTAGTGACCACAGATGGACTTCAGGTACAGTGCCCACCTGGGCACACCCTATAGCTAGTGACCACAGATGGACTTCAGGTACAGTGCCCACCTGGGCACACCCTATAGCTAGTGACCACAGATGGACTTCAGGTACAGTGCCCACCTGGGCACACCCTATAGCTAGTGACCACAGATGGACTTCAGGTACAGTGCCCACCTGGGCACACCCTATAGCTAGTGACCACAGATGGACTTCAGGTACAGTGCCCACCTGGGCACACCCTATAGCTAGTGACCACAGATGGACTTCAGGTACAGTGCCCACCTGGGCACACCCTTCAGATAGTGCCCACCTATGGACTTCAGGTGCAGTGCCCACCTGGACACAGCCCTCAGGTATATCCAGCTGGGGACACTGGGGACATCCTCCAGGTACAGTGCCCACCTGGGACATCACTGGGGACATCACTGGGG
>NW_008670426.1:0-261 GCF_000695815.1 Acanthisitta chloris | reverse complement strand
CCAGCTTCACCCAGTCCCTGTGTGTTCCTCTCCCAGTTCATCCCAGTTCATCCCAGTTTCACCCAGTCCCTGTGTGTTCCTCTCCCAGTTCATCCCAGTTCCTCCCAGTTTCACCCAGTCCCGGCCCCTCCCCCATTGGCCACACCCCCCGTGTCCCTATTGGCCGGAGCTGACCCTGGGGGAGGGTCGTGACCTCGTGGCACCAACTGGGACCATTGGTCAACCTTGACCTCTACCTTGACCCCAACCTTGACCCTTGAC
>NW_008670425.1:44319-44842 GCF_000695815.1 Acanthisitta chloris | reverse complement strand
GGAAGGGAAGGGAAGGGAAGGGAACTGTTGCACAAATGGAAGTAAAAAATGAAAATTTAATGCTTGAAAGGAAAATTATTATACTTTCCATGCAATGGCTTCAGCAAGGAAAAGGAGTGTTACTGTGAAAGACTAAAGCTCCCTCCTAATATGAAACATGGTTGTTGTATATAAAATGCATCCGCTGCTGCCTTCACAGGAACAGGTGTTTGGGGTGAAGTCAGGATAACTGGCAAGGTATGCTGGGCTGTCACCGACAGCAAGCATGGCCAACACACTGCTCTGCCTTCACGCCAACACCCAGCAAGGAAAAGGAGTGTTACTGTGAAAGACTAAAGCTCCCTCCTAATATGAAACATGGTTGTTGTATATAAAATGCATCCGCTGCTGCCTTCACAGGAACAGGTGTTTGGGGTGAAGTCAGGATAACTGGCAAGGTATGCTGGGCTGTCACCGACAGCAAGCATGGCCAACACACTGCTCTGCCTTCACGCCAACACCAAAATCAGGGTCTATTTTCACG
>NW_008670425.1:33005-44307 GCF_000695815.1 Acanthisitta chloris | reverse complement strand
CTGCCAGAGATGCCACAAAGAGACAATTAACTTGGTCTACTTCCCCACTGCCTGGGTGGAAGTACAGCAAGAAATGACAGAAATCAGAGATGGCAAACACTATCTCATCTAGAGCTCGTCTGCCTGCTTGGATTAATCATAACATCTCTATTTCAGGAGAATTTCTGTGTGGAGTCAGTTTTCACTCATCCTGCCCATGCAAACTCGCCCCTTCCAATCGTGGCACATGGGGAAACGGTAACAAAGATCTGTCTTGGTGGTTACCTTACTTAGCTCATCTTGACCAGGCACTTTGGATTTTACTTTGTGTTTAGTCATACAGAATAACCCAATTTAGCAGCGACCCTACATTATTGTGCCAGCCCCCTCACCATTTTGAAAGTTGCCTTTTAACGATGTTTAATTTAAACTCGCTTATATGCTACATTTGCTAGCAAACACATTGGCTATGTGGCTCTTATTTAACACAATCACAGTACCCCTGTAGCATGCAACACGCCCTCCAGTCTGCAGCAGCCCTAGAAAGACAATTCACTGCTTGAACATTTTTTAAACCTGATTTACCGTTCCAGAGAAACAACTCTGCAACTAATCTTCCAGGACAAATGTAATGCCAAAAAGCAACTAAACTGAAACGTATAAATTCCATATATACTTAAAAATATTATTGTCTGTAATTTAATATAACAATATTTCTAGGCCTATAACCTTGCACGCAGAGGCAATTTCCCAAGCATTAATACTTAAATGGGTCATATGCACCACATCTGTCATTCTGTCCTGAAGTCTATGAGGCACAACCAAGACTCTGCAAGCCTATTGATTTTTCTAGCATTTGCTTTAATTTACTTAACCATTGAGAAATCCATCAGTACATAAAGGGCAACTGTCCATTACTGCCTCATTTGCAGACATTCTTTCCCCCCCCTTTTTTTTTGTAAATATTTCCCCTTAAATCGCTGTGTGTTTACAATGTAAAAATGAATCCGGAAAGTGCTCACACCTGTTTCTGTTCAGTAACTGCTGCACTGAGGTATATGTAATGTGCTTAAAGATAGAATAAATATCTAGACATTATTACATCTGTGTGCAAAGGGTGGTAAATTAGATCCTAATTACATTAACAGGGATTCTGCCTCCCAGCTTAAATTTTACATAAGCACTCTGTAAAAATCCAAAAGCTCTGCTGTGGTTTCTTTACGAGCTGGTGATTACAGCTACTTCCTATGCGGTCACTAAATATTCTGTTTACAAATAAATGAAGAAGCTTTGAGCCAACTTGCCAGGGTAATAATCTATGTTTTTGATTTTTTTTTTCCCCAGCAAACCTTTACCACATAAGCATGGCAACAATCAGAAGCCCTGGCTTCATCTAATTACTCTATCACATAATTTCACAAATTGCCTTTTCACTGGGGAGCCAAGTGCAAAACACGCTCACAGTGGGATTTCAGGCAGCAGCTTTCATTTACTACTCATTTCTTGTTAAATTAAACACAAAAACACCAGTTGTGTGAAAGAAGTCAAAAAGAATGCTTGCAAATGAGCCAGGCAAGTGTATCTTATACCATTTGCACAAAATAGCTCATTGGCAAGCTGGATTTTTAATGGCACCATTATCATCTTTAACCCTTTTAAAGCCTGGCATGAGGCTGGTAACTGGATCATCCCAACCAAACTCAACCCAGTGAAACAGCACCAGACAGTGCATCAGCCTTATCCTTTTGTTAACAACTGGGGAGAGAGGCAGTGTGCCCTGACTTTGTCTCCACACAGCCCCTCTGGCTTCCTGGGGGTTTAGCAGGGAATGACCCAGGACAGAATTCGTTCTATGAATTTTTGGGTATTCCACCCACCTAATACAAGGCAGGGACAGTCCTACAAATAAATCAAGTGGGATTTGCAGGAACAATTCCTATTTCACCAAGGATATCCCTTCGAGAGGTGGGGTACCAGCGAGGCTCAGGGGTAGAGGACCTGGAGGATCAGACCCCTGCTAATTATCTGAGCACTAACAAGGCAGGATTGCAAGCTGCCACCATGGAACACAAATTATTTTGAAAATAATTGCAGCCAGTGTACCATTGCTGGTGGAAGTGAACCAGAGGTTACACCACTCTAATATGACATTTTGTACATCAACAAGTACAAAACTAAAACACAGCCATTAGTAATTAGAGCTGCTCCTTTTGTAGCACCAGAGCCAGTAGGTCAGGTACCATTTTACATCAGAAACTGGCCTTGATGGCTGCAGATTTGCCAACATTATCTGCACAGGGAGAAAAAAAACATTAGCAGCAGCTGTCTGTGTGCCTCGACATCGAAAATCCTATTCATACAGACAGGTGGAGTAATTTAAAAGCCAATGTGGTGCAATTTTAATGCAAGTAATGCCACTGTTTACTAAAATGCCACCATTACTGCTGTTTATGAAAACATTACTAAAATTGCATTTTATTCATAAGAATCCTAAGGTTCAGGTTATTACCAGTTTCAAAATTATTCTGCCCTCAACTGCAGCTTACAGCCCTCTGGGGTTTACAACCTGCTGCACTGACAGACCCATGCTCAGGTTTCAACAACAAAATCAAGGGTTTATCCTCTTTGCCAGTCCCAGTCAAGTACAGTGCAGTTCCTGCACCCGCACGATGTCCATGGCAAATAAGCAGAGTTATACCAATGAATCTATTAACTAGCCAGATTATCTAATACAGCATTTACCTTTCCAAAAATACCATTAAGGACCCCAAAAGCTCTGGCTGACATGAATAAGGATGGTCTAGGAAGAAGAGTTTCACTTCAAAGCTGACTTCCCAGCAATCAATAGACCAAGCCACCCAAGGCAGAGTTCCACCATTCTTCCTCAGAGTTCAAAGAAAATCCTTGAAAAATGTATTTATACCATGAGCAGACCTTTGGTTTTACTAGTGTGACTCAAGTGACCACTTTAGTGCCACTAAAATAACTACCATGCATTTTGCATCACTGGGACAGGGCACCATCGTGAGCATAAGAGTTTTTTTGGGTTGGTTTTTTTTAAAAAGTATTTCCAAATGTGCAATGCTGTACAGGTTGGATTACAAAAGGTCAACCAGCAGCCAAGAAAAGAATATTCATGCTACATCTAAAGTCTGAGAAGTATTTTCTGGGCAGAAGTTTCTGGTTCATAAAGCAAAAGATGCCCTGGTAAGGCTTCTAGATCTTGCCTTATTAAAATGATGGCCCACCACTGAAGTGAAACAAGCACTCTACTAAATACTCCGGGTCTAAATCAGGCAATGACGCAAAAGGCAAGGTAAATGAGATAACTACATATTAACTTAAACTCTTTTCTGCCTACTTACCTTCTCTCTACACACATTTAGCACTGCTGACACTTACAGGGTGAGGAGCTAGAAGTACAATGATAACTCTTATCAGTAAGATAAGATTAGTTTGACTTGATGATCTTAGAGGTCTTTTTCAACCTAAAGGATATATTGTATATTGAAAACTTGATTTTTCAGCTGAGCATTTTGGGGGAAAGGATGACATTACCCATGGAAAACTTTAACTTACACCAACAATTAAAGGTTTCCCTTCCACAAGAAAATTTTTCTGTGGGTACTTCTGATGGGCAGACAGCAAGCTTAAGTAGTTAATATTAAGAATTAGGGCTTCTTGAATATATGCAGAAGAAAAAACATGCAAGTTGTAACAGTGCATTATGTGTACCTGAAGATAAATGTGGGAAAAGGGAAACAAATTTTTAAAAGGGGTATGGAAAAGACTCACTTCTTGTGCCTTTCCTGCAGCAATAAACAGACTATATTCACTGCAATATCACTCATTCGATTCATCCAGACAAGGGTTAAGTTCATGCAAACAGATGTAGGATACTCTATGCCAGAGCAAGGGAATGCATCTTACACAACTTGATGTACCACTTCCAAATGTGACCCTATTTGAAAGGCAGCTTATCTTACACCACAGATTAACACATCTCATCAGATATGTGCCCAACTCGTTTGGTGTCTCATATTTTGGCACTTTACCTGATCTGATTAAGACACTTGCTAACACACTGGTGTGCTGTGAAACTCCTTCATGAGTTAGGAGATTTCCAATAAAAAATTAACACTGGCACTTACATACATAAGCATATCTGAGAATCAACATAAGCTCTTTTGTAGCAACCATGTTAGAGAACAAGCTAAACAAACAACTAATAATGAACAACCAAGCCCATGAATTTATCCTCATTTCCTGCTCACCCACTGCCTGTCAAGATACTGTTGTTGCCGTTGGTGTACTTCATATTACAAATTATTTGCCAAAATAAGTTCATGGATACTTCCAGATTTACAAACTGGTGGTGGGACTTTTCCCCCCCTTCCAAAAGTGATACTTGAATTTTGCATGTCTGTTTTGACTGCGGAAAGACAGTGCATCACATAACACATTGCTGTGCCTTGACTGGAAGAAGCTAATTTCAAAAATGAAGCTGCACACACAAAATATCACAGCTGCAAATATAAAAAGAAAGGAGAGGGTGGAGAAGAAAGCAAAGCGTCTACTGCTGACTTAAAAATTCTTATTACTGCAAACATTCTTGCTGGTAAACTCATTTCCAAGAGTATTTATGCAAACAAAAGCAGTTCTAGTACAACCAGAGCAAGTGTAATTTAACATCTGAATTAATGTTTATCATGTTTCAACTTTTCAGTATTCCCTCGCTTCTACTCAGATGTGAAATTCTGCTGGCATGTAAATACTAATGTGTTTCAGCAGCTTCCAAATAATTCAAATTCTTTAACGTGCTGGTGGCTTCCACATTGGTACAACAGTGCCTCTGAAGTAGAAACTGGGAGAAATTGGGTAAAAGGTAAGATAACCCTTTGGGAATAGACTCTCCCTCTAAAATCTAGCCCAGGTTGTTGGCTACCTTCTGATTTCAACTGAAATACTTCCCTGGACCATTGCTGTTCCCAAGACCCGTGAGGAGCCCAGGATGAGATGTCTCATACCACATAGTTTAAGACAACATGATGGCTGTCTTCAACAGAAATGGGACTGAATCACAGATATGAAAAACACAGATGCTGTAACTACATCACACTTTTGAACATGAGAAGAGCCTAAGTGAATAATCTGTTTTCCTTGCACTGACTAAAGCACCCTATATTTTTCCTTTCTGTTCTAAACCCAAAGGTTTGCAGCACAGATCATCACTGAAAACTTATAAATCTCAGTGCATGAGACATGAGCTTTCCAAGAAATCATGAAACTGGAGCAACAGCAGCATTGCCAAGGGTGCCCCCCCCAAACCAATAGCTTCATTTAAAAATGGCAAAATACTCTCATGCTAGAAAATAGACCAATCCTTGGAGGCTGAACATCAAGCCAAAGCCATAAATTTGAGGAAGATTAAAGAAAATCCTGAAGGTTTTGACGGTGTCCTCCACCTAACTCTGGGAGGGGCTGAAGGATTAAGAAGTTCATTCCAACCCAGTTACCTAAATCCTACTTGTCCTTCTTTCTGGAGCTCTCAACTCAATGCCAACAGAATCTCAGAATAATTATCTTCTCCTATGATAACATTTCCCATTTCCAACCATTGGAAATGACTGCCACAGCACCTCCACCCAGCAGAAGGAAGCTGATGACCCTCCCTGTGGGTTACTTGCACAAACCTGTGTTGGATGCTCTGACAAGTCCTCCTGCTGCTGGGAGCAGGAAGAGCCCTGGCTCCCACCTTCCCAGTCGAGGGGATGCTAGTGCATGAGTGACCCAAGGCTAGCTAAAAAAGCCTGGCTTTTCCCAGGAATTTGGGACAGCTGGCACTAAGAAGTCTTGCAGATGTGGAAGAAAGATTTTTACAGCTTTGCCCACAATAAAGCCAAGTGAAAGAGGAGACTTTCATATTTCGGATAAAGCAGGGGGACACCCCCACCCATTCTGAGTCCAATATATGGAAATATGACCCCTGTTACGCAGATGAGCTTCAGGAGCCCTCGGGCATTTTGCAGAGCAAGTATCAGTTGGTGCAGGATGGAGACTCATTGTAAGTTGCACATTTTTTGAGGGGATAAGGGGGTGTTATTTTGGTTTAATGCTTCCAGACCTTTCGAGAAAAGAACAAAGAAAACTGTGTTTAGCCAATTATTTTCTCTTTTATGTTTTCAGTAGCCTGGTTTTATAACCACCTACCCTCTCACTATACTCCTTTCCAAAACTAGACAAGCATTCTGCATGGGAGTAGGGGCAGGGAGACAAATTAATCTCATGCTCCTCCCAAGGCAAAACTTCATAAACACGGAGAGATGAGAAAAGACACGAAATCCACTTGTTTTAACCTTAAAATGTTGCTAGCTAGTAAAATATTCATACATAAACAAAACCTGCAGAATGAAGCAGCATACAGTATTTTTTACCACAATAACATCCTTGAAGTGATGGGGACTATTTTTCTCAGCAACATTTAGATATAAAGTACCTCCCTTAAATACCTGCTTCCAATAAATTCTTTTATAAAAAGAACATCTTCGCTGAATAGATTGCACATTGCTTATTATAAGTTTTCTTGTCCAATAGCATGGCATCAAGCAATCAATAAAAGTTAAAAATCCACATACATAACAGAAAAAATTCTTCCCCTTTTACTTTAAAGTCAACATCTTTCAGCTATGTCTTTTACTTTCTGCTCAGTTTCCTATTTCACTAAGATTTAACCTCTTAAGGAAATTGTTTTAAAAGCAGTTAAAAATAATGATTAAATTATGGGATTTACATGAAAGAAACCCTCGGCCCATTCTTTTTTTTTTCTTTTAAATCATGGTAATTTGTTTTTTAAAAGGTGTTTGAAGTCCTTGAATCTACCTCTTGGCACCATTAAAAAAGAGTAGTTTATAATCCCCTAATGTGCTTAAATAAAGCCTTCAATAGTTTAAATTGTTATTAAACATCTTTTGGGATTATAATTTTATGGCTTTTTTTGCCTGATTAGATGATGAACGTGAAGATCATCAAATACTCATCATGTAACAAACCAATTACATTGTATAATCCCCAAAATGAGGTTTGAATCCCAACATTTTAAATTAAGCTGGATTTAAAGGATGCAGAGAATTCACAATGAATGACAAAAAAACCACTCTTCAGACACCCCACAAACTCCCTTCTAGTTTTGAACAAAAAAGTACCATTGCTGGGACAATAGCATAGGATGGGTTGAAGCAGAAACTAACCCTGCTGCCACAATTAAATTTACACACATTTAATTGTGTGTATTTATTTTTTTCTTCCCCTTCCCTTCCTCCAAGCTTTTCCCTTATTTCACAATCCCTGCTGAGGGATATACATTACAATGAGGAGATCTGCTTGAAAAACGGGGGGAAGAAATGATCCCTGAATGTTAAGTGATCCAAGAAATAATTTTTAAATATTTTCAAAAAATTCTCAAAGGCCTGCAAAACGTTGCTAGGCTGCAGCACACCCTGAAATTATCCTTAGGGTGACTTTCTGGAGCCAAGCGTCAGCACAGTACTGGTTTGCCCCAGTCCTTCCTCTGCCCCTGCCATGGCATTTGGTGTTCATTTGATGCCACTCCACAAGCCTCTCCACACTTTTGACTCCACTTTTGACTCCACTTTTATAGCTTGAGGATGTCCTCAACTCTTCACCAAATTATTAGTAGCTTTTTTTCTTTTTTTTTCATCCACATAGTAACAGGCCTCCATCTCAAATTTATAGCAAAATCCTAAAAATAGATTTCATAAATCTCTAAATTTACCAGCTCGTGTCATAATCTGCCATCAAAAATTTCAGTGAGCTCCACAACTACATTTTGCCCAACTAATGGCTGACCAGAGCAGCTCTCCCCACCAGATGTTAAATCAAAATTAAGTCAGAATAGCAAACAGTTAAAAAAAAAATCCTGCAAAGTCCTAAGTGTGAATCTGGTCAGCACTTTTGCAATTGTTTTAGCTGATTGGTTTTGTTGTTATTATTCCAAGAGGGGGAAAAAAACAAGGGCAGTTTGGATGAATTTATCCCCTGAAGTGCTTCAGAGCATACTGCCTACATCCGCAGAGGACAGCGCTTGCCTACCCTTTGGGCATATGTCAACTCAGTTCTGCACATCAGTCAAAATACTGGGGCAGGGGGAGCTGGAGCCTGACACTGAGTGGGAACTACTGCCCAAACACTTTAACATCTGGAGAGAAAAAGAGAATTTCCTCCTAAGTGGGAAACAAGAACTCGGGACAAACCATCAGAAATGAAGTCAATACACAAAGACTTAATGCTCTTGGAGATGGAATAACTGCATAGAAGGAATTAAACCAACCTATACACTTTTGAAAGACTGTATACATTCAACATTTCAGTCATTAGTATGACAGATACAGCAATTATTGTTTATTTTGTTTAATTCCATGCCACTGATGTGTATTAATATTACAGCTGTGAGGAAAAAAAATTGGTTTTGAAAAGGAGGGTTCCCAACTAGCACCCCAATTAGGAAGCACCAGAAGTCAAGGGGATGCTGGATTTTGCACTTAACTGCTGCTCATTTCTTCCCTGACGTTTTTCAGATGGCAAAGTGAAGGCAGGTAAAGCACTGGGGGCAAAAGGGAGGTATCACCTGCCCTGATATATCCTCTGTCTGAACAGAGCCACCTCCTATCTCTCCTTGCCTCCTGCTTTAGGGAGAACCTTGTGTTCACCCTACAAAAGACCAAATTCACTGATAAATAAATTGGCAAATAAATAAATAAATGGTGTGGGATCTCTAATTTCTGTGGAATTACCTCCCTCCTGCAGCAAGGAAACCAGCTGAGCACACCACCACAGCACTGCAGGATTATAAGAGTAGTCATGAAGCCCAGAGGTCCTCATAAATGAACTGGAGTTTTAATTCCGTCAGTCTCTCCGCCTGCTACTCCTCAGCTCTGATTGCAGCCATTATTTGGGCCTTGTTTGTTGGGGCTTTTTTTACAGAGAGGACAGCACCCTAAGCAGCCTGTCAACATACTATATTGCTCTACTGCTTGGAAGGGCCTACAATGTTCTCCAGACATGTTTTAATTTGAGGGAACTGTCCAAGATCCACATAGAGTCTGTCTCAAGGCCCTATATGGAAAAACTTGGACTGGATAAACCAATTCTGTTTTACTGAATTGATCAAACAAGCTTGGATTTCCATGATGCTGCCAGGAGAAGAAAAAGCTGCCCTGCAATAAAACCACATGCTTCACCAGACTGGGCTGGATCTGCACAGGGGCTAATGGATTTTTAAAGCAAGCTTTAGCTCAGACCTGAAAGGTAAAAAATGCAGCAGCTTCACTGCATAGCTCCTGGGGAAAATGTTTTTTTCTATATTTGAGTCTTCCAGAAGGAAAGACCACCTTACAAGCAGTTGTCCAGCTGGTGTCTCCCAGGGGCTGCTAGGAGCCCTGCAGAAAGCTCTGCAAGCACTCTCCTCTTTTGCACACTGTTACCACACAGGAGGAGAGTGGAAAGTCACTAGAACCCTACACCTAACCCAGATGAAACAATGATGGGGTCATTCTCTGGTCCTGAGAATGTGCATGAAACTAGCTGCAGGGTCAGGTCAAGCCCATGTAGTTACATGCTCAACACAGGGCAGGCTCCAGCCACAAGGGGTTTTTGTAAAAAGTCTGTTGCCTTCTGCCATCTTCCCAGGAAAGAGTTTGGAGGTGGGTAGCTGTCCCAGGCTAAGAGCGTGCTGGAGACTGCTTGAGAAGTTTACCAGGATAGACCTTCATGTTCCTGTGCTCGGATCTGGGTGTTGCTTCATTTACTTGCACAAACACAGCAACAGGCCACTTCAGACTAAAAATACTACTTAATTTGCAATTCCTCACTGAGAACTATGGGAACTGACATGCAGTTGCTCAGTGATCCCTAGTGTGCCTTGTCCTGACTACAGAGTTTCCAGGGCATCTCCTCAATCCAGGACCTAAACCTGCTACATCAGGCTGGTGTAAGCACTGCTGCTGTGTGTGCGAGCACAGCATCTCTGGACAGTTTGGGAGGTGGATGTCCATCTACCTCATCTCGAGTGAGGACCTAGAACTGGGGAGCTACCAACACCAAAAGTGGCCTCAGCGCTTGGAAGCAATGCATAAAATTCCCCAGACCAGGACTAACTAAGGAGCTGGCAAAGCATGACTAACATAGAGGCTGTCAGAGTGAGAGATTAACTTGGAGATATCTGGGGCCCTCTCTGGCCTCGGAGGAGTAGTGCTCCAACATGCAGGTTCATTCATAGCAACCCAGGACTGCACGGGTCAGGATTCCCTGCCTGATCCCAGTGCTGACAAGAGTCATGGCAGATATCTGATTTCTTGGCTCAGCGGGGGATGGAGGGGCGATGTGCATGAGTACTTCCTCCACTTTATGAGTATACCCTTGGCAGAGCTCCCACCAGGACTGGGCAAGCTAGCCAGCTTCTAGTTTTATTCTGACCCTAACTACAGGCAGAGAAGAGAGTCAACCACTGGGATTAGAGGCAAGAGCCATTCTTCATTACCACCTGCAAACCCCCAGTATCCCTCGCCTGAATCTTATCCTCCTGGCACAGAAAGGCTGAGACAGAAAACCTGGGGCTGAAAGCCCACATCCCCACAGTGGATAAAAACACAGTGACAGATCACCACAATTTGATAAAAACAGGAGACTGGCATTAGAAACACTTTTTCTAAATGCTAACATTAGAAGGTGTGGTACACAATACAAAGCCTTGAAAGCAGCTCCAGCATCCAGCTTAACCCCACACACCTGTCCAGAGCTTTGATTTCTAATCCTAGGAATAAAAAAGCCATACAGGTAGCTGTGGTAACAGAAATAGCTGTGCATCCCCCCCACCACTTTCTAATGTTAAATACAGGGGTAACTTACACTCTGGGAATGAAAACATCTCAAAGAAAAAAGTTATACTTTGCTATTAAACCAGATACATTCAGACCTTTCATCATGAAGTTTCTGATGATCTCTGACAAACATCTGAATAAGGTCTTTGTTTGCTTTTGGCTTTGTTTTTTAATCTCCCCAATTGTTTTCCACAGTTCTCCAGAGCACAGAACCAGGGGCCAAATGCTGCTTTCTGCTCTGAAGCAGCAATTCCCACATCAGCTAAGGGATGCTGCAGGGCAGTGCACGACAGGTTTGTGAGATTATATTAGTATAAGCTTGAAGTATCAGTCACATTTTTGCAGTGATATCCTGTTAACAACTGCATCTCAAACAAACAAACAAATCTAAAAACAACACACACACACAAAACCTAACACTCTGTGCT
>NW_008670425.1:5000-32869 GCF_000695815.1 Acanthisitta chloris | reverse complement strand
CTGGCATCTAGCAAATGAGGCAACAACAACAACTCTGCTCAGAAAAGTTCCCTCAGCTGCCTGTCAGCAACATCATACGTAATTTTTGCTTTCTATGACTACTACAACTATGACATTATCCATGTTTTATTTTGCATATGTGATCTAGAGTTCACTTACTGTTAGATGCTGGAACAGCCATGCCCTCATGATATTTGTGGCTACTTTGGGAAAGATGCCACGCTTTTTATGTCGCTTTTTGTCCTTATCTGGATCATCATCATCACCTGTGCTGGGGGAAGCTACACTGTTGTCCAAGCCGTCACCTGTAAATATAGTGAATCAAATTTTGACTTATGCTACCTTTATATACTTCAGCCGAAGCCTGGCTTTGGGTATAAACTGCATGAATATTTAAATGAGGTATAAATTCTTTAACACCGTAATTCACCAGGGGTTGAGGGGATGGGGGAGGGGGGAGGAGAGACATGGGGAGAGGGAGGGTCTCAGGACTGTGTCAGCCCCATTCTGGTTTATTCTGAAGGACAGTGCGGCCATTTCTGCCATTGTAACCCAAACCAAAAAGTGCTTTAAAAGTATTAAAAAAATTTGGAAGCATCCAGCTTGCAAAGGTGGAAATGGTGGCTTTTCTTCACACCAGGTCATTTCTCAAAGGTTCATCCCAATCAGCTACTTTGGCTGAGATGGCAATTAGGAAAGTATCAGTGGTGTTCTGGGATGAGGATCATGACATGTGTGAAGCTGGATGCCCTGTCCCACTCTGGGATGCAAAAAGTGGGGTGAATGCAGCTCTCCCGCAACATCGTATTTTCTCTGCAAACTCAGAAATAACCAGATGATTGGGGCATTGCTTATGTTAAGTTTCTTATGGATGTTTGACTTCCCCTGACTCTTTGATGGGAGGTAGGTAGCTAACTGGCCTCCCCTCTTCCCAGCCCCAGCCAAAAGAAATTCATAGCGGGATAAGTAGGCACAATTTGACACACACTGTTAGGAATTATCACCCTGCTTTGTGCCAGTGTGCCATATCCGTAATAGGTGTCTGCTCCAGTTAAACAACAACTGATCCAGAATGAATTTCCTTAATGCAGAAAAGGTCTCAGACAGTTCTCATCACATTAGCAACATGTCTATGGGACGATGTAACTGCACAGCAGCCAACTTGGTTCTGGGCTGATGGGTTAGTGGTCAAAGGAAAACAAAAGTTGCAGTGCCTGGCCAGTTTGCATGCAATTTTTGTTTCAAACCCTGAAAGCAGTTTATAAACAAGCCCACAGAGCAAAGAAGTCTTTGCATTCACTGCATGTGGACTGAAAAGTATATCCGAGCTTCCAAGGACACTGTATTTGCAGCAACATGGAGTTGTGATGTTATTAGGCAAGTGTGTTTTACACCCCCAGGCAAGAATGATCAAGAAAGTCATCTAAATTGGGCTGAATATAAACTGTCTCCTTTAGGGACAAAAATAAAATATATTTTAAAAAATGGTATTTAGACTGTCAAAATTATGATTTGCTAAACAGCTTTCAGCACCAAAAATTAAAAGCTATTATTAGTGTTATATTTTTAGCATGTTACCGACCATGGCAAATTTATAATTGTCCTTATGACTTGGCCTGTGTCTTTAATGAAATGGCAACCTTGGGTAGTTACAGAAACAAACTAGATTTTTATGAAGAAATTAGATACCTGACAAATTCTTTGAAAGCCGAATATGTAAAAAAGGGCTTTTATACAGAGAAGCAATTCACCATATAAAATAATAATTCATAAAAGAAACATGAGCGAAGGAAACAACTCAACAGCATTTAAAATTCCACAGGCTAATCCACTTTCTGTCTGCAAGAGGCAAAGAAGGAAAAGAAAAGTATTACGCATTCATTGATTAAAAATGAAAAGCTTCTAACCTAATGACACTGCCTTTCACCACCTCCCTGCCATCGTCCACCCACCCTCTACCCCCCACCCCATTTTTTTAAAATACACTCATTTCAAACCCCTTTCAGATTAATTTAGCAGGCATTGCCTCATGCCTGACGGGAGGAGGACTCATTGATAATTTATGGAAATATCTACTATAATCCAAGGGAGATGACTTTTTTCCAGCTTTGTGCATCAATAGATAATCAAGGCCTTCAAGCAGCCTTAGCTTCCCATTACCTCGGGCAAGAGAATTCCTGAAAGCATGCCTCCAGGGCACCTGAATTATATCCTCCATTAGGGGAGGAAAAGCTTTCTGCATTCCACCTATAACACTCCCCAGAACCTTTCCTGTTTATTTCTGCTGTATGAAAGCAGAAGCATTAGGAACAGGATTTTTTAAGTGAAGACTTATGTAGATACAATGGAGAAACCTTTCAAGCGCGAGCCAGATCACCTCCTTCAATCCCGGGCAGTGACCTATCCCAAATAAAAGGTTTCTGTTACATCATTAGCTCAAGCCAAAAACAGCCTTGGCTTAATGCACAGTTTGTTCTTCCTACTGTTTTTAGGCAAATACTGCTACTTTACTCCCATCTGGGAGGGAAATTACACTGCTGGGCTGTAATATAAGACAAGATTTTCATTGGAAGCAAATGCTTTCAATCCAGTGTAAATACTGGTGTATGTTCAGAAAAGCCTAAAACAATAAACCCTGGCCTCGACCGACACAAGTTAGAGAAAGTGAAAAGCATGGAGAGGATAAGAAAGCGCCTGCCTATCCTTGGAGCAAATGCTTCGATAGACTTCTGTAAATTGTTTAACCTCTTCCACTTTTTTAAAATGGAAAATTGATCCTGTAAAGACTGAAACCACAGAGAGAAGTCTAAATGGTCAATTGTGGATTTTAGTATTTCCATCTACTTTGCAACTCGATACACTCACCTCTGTGAGGTCTCCAGAGATTCCCCCCTCCCTTCCCCCCCCCCCTTCTAAAGATCACTAAACAAACTTGAAGCACCACTGACCAGCCACACGGTAGCAGCTACGAACTGCATTTGTAAAATGTCGGTGGCAACTCCGTTCCTGAAGTTGACTTCTCCTGCCGCCAAATGAAGGCGAACTGAAAAGGTGGAAATAATCATAGAAATGATGCTAGTCCATAAACAAGCTTACAGCCTCATTAGTATAGCGGGAGGCTCCGCTGGGTGATTTATGCTTGTTTTGCTGATGCCATGAGGAAATGCCATAGGGCAACTTTAGCCAGCTGCTAATGGTTTCTGACAGCTTCTTAGCAACTAGTGCAAGCAACGCCGTGGCGTTTGCTAGTGACAGAAACTGAAAATGTCATATTATCTGCCCGTGTGTCACGAAGTCCGTGTGGCAATTAACTAGTAGGCCAGTGACTGAGGGGCCACAGGCTCTTCAGAATGGCCCATGGCTATTTGGGGTCAAAGCGGGTGCACCGCTCGCCTTTATGCTGCACATATGCATGGGTGTATGCGCGATCCCCATCACACTCCCTCTGCCCTGCTCGCCCATGAGTTTGGTCCATGTGGATCCTTTGTCCATGGAGAAACTCCATCTTGCTTTCACTTTAGGCATGGTGTGACATTATCAGAGGAATTGCAAGTAATCTGTCTTGATATGATGGTTGGAAATGGCACTTTAATTGGCAATACCTGATTCCCTGGTTTTGAGTGCTGGATCCGAAGGTGCTAGCTGTTTTTCTGCTTGCTCGCAAATTAGTCTAAAAGGATTTAAGATCACTGAAGCAGACTCGTTGCCTGTCAAATTGCTGGGAGCACAGCAACTCTGCACAGCAACTAGATGCTATCTAAAAAAAAACCAAACCCAGAGCCTGTAAGGAGCAGAAGGAGAGCCCGTGCTCCACACGCCCGTTCCCTGGCGAGCAAAACCGGGCACTATATGTCAAACTGTCAAACGTTTCAGCATGGCCATTTGCCCTTTCAAATAATATTTAAGAATTGCTTTTACACAATTTTTTATAGGCCATGGTCTAGTGAAAGAGGCCAAGCAACAAAGAAAGGAATTTGTACTACAATTCGTCTGTGGACGATTTTTTGCCAGACCTGGGTCAGTCCCCATGGAGCAACGCAGGTGACCTGTGGCAGCTCCCTGGCTGTTGGGGAGCTCCAATTTCAAACGCCTTCGACTCTGGTGTCCCAGAGTTGCCTATTTAAGCACACCCAGGCATTTAGGCTGTGCTATCTTGTTCCTTTCAAGAAAGGATAAAGCAGCATTTATCGTATTCAGCCCTGCTGAATGGGTCAGGCTGGCCGTGCCAGTGGGGGCTCCTCTCACTGCATCCCCCTCTCTGCTGTCATTGCCTCTTACGACTTCCTTTCCCCTTCCACTCCCTCAAAAATCAGAGGCAGAAGCAGCAAAGGGCAACTGAGTTTACAGCAGCCCCTTGAGTGAGTAATGCTCTCTTTGTCCTGGGAGATATTTTATAAAGCTTTGCTGGCAAAATAGGTGTTTCTGGAGAGCAACTTGGCACAGGCACTCGCTTTCAGCAGCCATGGCTGCAGCAGGAGTTTGCTGGTGATTCAAAGCCTCCTCTCTCACTGCCATACCAAACTGAAATTGTCATCATTCTGTGGTGCTGGAAAGGTAGACAGTGTGGCACAGCTGGGCAACTTTCAGCCACTCCAGCTCTCAAATCCACCCTCAGACCTCAACCATAGAAGCTGCCCAGATATTCCCAATCCCAAGTTGTTTCAGAAAGTTTGGAAATTCAGGTATCCTAAAATCCATAGCCCTTTGCTCGACAACAAAATCCATGTCTTTGCATGTAGCTTTATAGACTAACATTCTCAAATGATTTTAAGTGATCAGAAATCTCAGTAGCAACGTGCCAAATCACTGCAAGTACCTTTCACCAGACAACAGGTTGTTTCTCACTGCACATAGCTCTGTCCTAGTATCAAATATGTATTTGGAGTACATTTTTTATATCAAAGAAAACTATTCTAAAGAGCCTTCTTCCTGCACCTTTGTCAGGAGATCTGAGAGAGGTTTTGGGATCCACTGTTCAATTTGGTGGGAAAGGGTAAGAAGAGGGCACTGGCTTTGCTGAGATCCACCAACTCTCATGACAAACACTGTCTTTCAGCTTTACAGTCCAGTTCTAAATAGGCATCTAAATCCACTATTTTAAGGAGTTCACAGAAGAAAATGTGAAAGATGCCTAGGAAAGGCCTGGAGCAACTTTTAAGTGGACTGACTAAATCAGCATCCTCTAAAAACTCCCTATGTTGAACTTATTCATATGTGCCCAAATCTCTCCTGTTAAAAGCAGCTTCTGCCTCCTAGAAGAACTTCACAGTTTGCTCTTACTTTTGCATTTCATGAGCTAATATAACTTAAATATGCACTGTATTTGGACAAAACCTATTGACATTTGTACTAGACTTACAATGTGTTTGGTGCTATGAACTGGAACACCTTAACATGATGGCCCAAAATTCATAGTCTTTTCAGTAGTGTGATTTTTTTTAAAAATTCTATTATAAATTTTTTTGAAAGCATTTAGTTACAAGTTCCTCAAATTCCTACTTCTGCTAGCATGAGAAATCCTATATTATCTGAGCCAAATATTTAACTGTTCACTGTCCATCCACAGCTCTGTCGGTTCCTTTCTCTCTTAACTACTCCAAGAACTTAAATCTCTTCAGTAACCTTTCCAGGTTCTTTTCTGGAAAAGAAGATTCATTAGTAACTTTAAGCAACATAATGTACTAGAGAGATTTTAAGTGGCAAAATGACTTTCTCTAACCTTTCTTGAATGCTGTGTGCCAATTTAAAGTAACTACTATAACTTCCACAGCTTTAGCTATGTTATCCCTTACAGAACAAAACTCCAGTTTTCTGGATACCCGCACATCCACCATGATGATTTTTTGCAAAGCAAAGCCAGGATTAGGCATGAAATTATCCTATAAGGTACAAAATTATGAATGCTCAAAACACAGGTCCAAGGATGCAACAAGTTTTCTGTAAAGCAAGAGAGAGGGAATCTGCCACAACCTACTGTTCAAAGGAAATAAAACAAGGATTGTCATTTCAGACCACCAGCATTGAATGGACTTGGACAATCAAATAATAATAAGAATTTTTTTAATGTTTATATATTTTTGTTTCTGATACAATCAGCTCCAACTTGGCAAAGGAATGCGGTGACCAAAAGTCACACCCAAACGACTCTGGTGTGAGTCAGGGCAGCTATTATTCATGTTCACAAGTACAGAAAGACATGTTCACTAATCAGAAACAATCATTCCTCCTAAGAGCAAGGTGGGGAAGGAGGCAAGCTGAGCAGCACAGGGGACTGAGTGCTCAGGTATGCCAGGAGAGAGCTGGAAGGCACTGGCACAGTCTGGGGATGCATGCCCAGCTGGTAAACCAAGCTGTATGTATTTGTTGAGGAGAAATATAAGTTTTTACATTAAAAGGCCCTTGAGTTTAGAAGATTTCCCCAAAATACATTATTTTAAAATTTAAAGACATATGCACGTATATATTGCATATGTAACATTTACCCACTGACTGCTCTCAATCTGCCAATGCCCAAGCAACGTACACAAGCTGAGGATGGGACTACCAGCAAAAAGGTACTTCAGAAAACATAAAGTAACTGTGCAATTTCTTTATTGGAAAAAACCGTTTCTATTATTTTTGATCAACAGTCAGATGTGATGGAAACACCCACTCCTGGAGTTCCTGAGCTCAATGGCCATCATCTCAGCACATTGAATGCCTACAGCACAGCCCCAAAAATGCTTTACAATGATGATGTAGGCCTGCTTGTGAATTTGAAATATGGTATTGATGAGGGACCAATTTTTTTTCATATTCCTTAAGGAGAAAGCCTTCTCAAATATACTTAATAAAAAGTTAATGAGCAACAACAAGGTTGAAAATGAGCATTAGCAAGGAACAAATACCATATGTCTGGGCTTGCACACATCTCTTAAGGAGATGCAGCACATGTTTCATGCAAGGATTCAGACCATGACATAAACAGTAGGAGGTTGTCAGTCACATCCATATTTACAAGATACTAAAGGACACAGTTGCAAAAATATCCTACACAAATATTCATAGAGTAACCTGGACAAGTATACATTACACTCTGACATTTAACAAATTTTCAAAGTTTTTTCTTGAATCATTGTACTTTGTACTTCAGAGACAGAAGCACCTTTTTCTAGTAACTTGACCCTCCCTTTTTACTTGAATTCCCTTCAGGCAAGCAATGAGCAAATTAACTGCCTATGCAAAGAGTAAAAACAGCATTGATGAATAGTGGGGGAAAACTCCACAGATTTTACTCGTTTTCATTTCCTTGGCAGCTTTTGACAGATGAAATGAAGGAAACCTCTTCTTCTACAAGAAGTAGCACTTCTTAGTGGGGTTCAGGAAACTCTGCTATTATGGCTAAGTTGTGCAATATTTCTGGAGCTGTGTATCTACGCACTGAATGAAATACTAAAAAGAAAGCAATTCATTGTATGGGAAGCAAACAACTTTCTGCAGCCAGCAAGAAAAATTTACTTTGACCAGCTGGAAGCAAATACCCTACAGAAAAGTATCTGGTTAAAGAGAAAAACATCTTGCTTTAACCAAGAATGGTATAAAGCTTAATCAGTTGGAGGGGTGGGGGAGGGGAGGTTTCCTAACCTAAAAGCCACCATGACAACCCTCCAAAACTGCTTGGGAGAAGTTGTTTTTTCACTCATCCTCTCATTTTGTTCGAAAACTTTTTTTAATGAAACTTAGTCAGTCCAATCTCACCAGGAGAACTGGACCTCCCAGCTAAAGGTCCCACCAGTTGCATTCTCCATGAAAAGCCAATGGCATATGACTGAGACACAGGTAAATCCATCACTGGATTCAGTCAGACTTACTCCCTTCTAAAGCAGGAGCACGAGAAGCAGCAGAAGTACAGGACTGCGCTGCCATGGGGGAAATATGCCAAACTAATACCCAAAATGGCCACGAGGTCAACTTCTGTAAATCTCTATAGCTCCTTAACAACTGGCTCCATCTTTGTGTTTATCCAGCTTCTGAAACACTTGACTCTTGGACTGAGCACAAGCAGGTATAAGAGGCTCAAAGCAAAGATCAGAAGCATATTACGTATAAACAAAACGATGCATTATCTGTAAAAACAGTTTATTACGTGGAGCATTTAAGGAGGTTTCCATCCCTAAGCATGGCTAAATTGCCCTGGCCCCTGCCTGCATGCTTGCTCCAGAGGAGAAGATGCTGTAGATTTCATGTTTGACAACAGAAAATACATGCCAGACCTCAACACTGTCTAAACCATTCAAAACTATGTTCTTCTATTGAAAAGAGATTTTTTAAAAATAATTGTTAGGCAAGAAAAGCCAAAATACTTGGGATTGTTGAACCAAACTGAAGCATTTTATTTTGGTCCAATTCAAGACCAGTCGGTGCTGAAGATGCTGTAGATTTCATGTTTGACAACAGAAAATACATGCCAGACCTCAACACTGTCTAAACCATTCAAAACTATGTTCTTCTATTGAAAAGAGATTTTTTAAAAATAATTGTTAGGCAAGAAAAGCCAAAATACTTGGGATTGTTGAACCAAACTGAAGCATTTTATTTTGGTCCAATTCAAGACCAGTCGGTGCTAAACTGCACATTTTATTTTGGTCCAATTCAAGACCAATCGGTGAAGGCCCAAACTGCATTGTGCACTGTAGAAACTATAGTTCAGATACTGTTTGCCCCAAATCATCTTTTGCAGAGCTGGATCTCCCATGCCACAGGAGTCATATAACTGCAGAGAATGGAAGAGAATTAGTCTAGCTGCAGCTCAGATAAGTCAGGATTCAGGACCTACCAAACCCATAGGAGAGAGTTCCAACTGGAAGTTGGTTTGTGTCAAGAGAAAAAGTTCTTGTGGATATGCAATGTATTTTCTTCTACTCCTGTCACCCATTTTAAAGTAGCATTATAACCAATAAATTTTTATTTTACCTGTCCCTAAGTCCATCAGTTACATCTGACAATAAAACTCAAGACACAATTGAGAGAAAACTGACATTCAACTTCACTTTGCATGCCATGGCTGCACCGCATATACAGCCATCACTTTGCAACTGCAAAAGACAGAACTAAAAGAGATAAGAATAAAATGCCCCCACCTCATCTACCTTTCCTCTTTTAGCAGTAACATTTCCACTGCCATTGCCAAAAGACACCCATCATCTCGCACAATCTTATAAAGATCCATTTGTTGCAGCCACTACTCCAACGAATCACAGCCACTGAACCCTCCTGACTGGGCAGCTACTGAAAAGACAGCCTGGTGGTTCCCAGTGCAGGACCCTGTATCTCACAGCTATGGAAAGAAGGGCAGAGAAGAGGGTTGGCCATGTCCACCTAGAAGAACCATTTCCACAAGTCACCTTTGAGGTCCATCTGTCTGTTGACCTAAACTGCTGAGCAGAGAGGGTTACACAGGCAGTGACAGCCCTTTCACACACTTCAGCCCAACTAAGTTAGCATGTCCCCTACAGCTCCAGCTTAATGTATTCATGCCAGTGCTATGCTTTTGGTTTCCTAAGACTTTCATCACAGCTTCTGGTGTTACGCTGTTTGATTTACAGTGCAACTACAGTTTAGGGTTTGGGTTTTTTCCAGATTAAAACAAACAAACAACAAATCCAAATGCAAGTCATCCAGGAACAAACATGTCAAAGAGTCCAAAACATGCAATAAAGGTGAAAGAAAAGTCCTTTCAATGCTGGACACTTAAAAACTTCCCCTGAATAGTACCTACAAGTGTATGCGTGCCTTATGTTTACCTCTTTCATCTCCTATCACTACATATTCCTAGAAATCAGCTATCTAGAATTACCCTGAATAGGCAAACTGATGAGGAGGAAAGGGGCAAACTTCTGGTGCACACCAGAATTTGGTTGCTATTTATGTCACTAGATGTAGTGGCATCAATGTTCTGACAGCAAGGGGAATGAAGGATGGGAAGGAGTTAACTCAGCCATTTCCAGCTTATCTTTCTTTGACTCCCTTCTTTCACAATAAGAGTGTTTAACCAAAATCCACAGAAATCTCAAAGCAAAGCTGGGTCATAGTAAAAA
This sequence comes from Acanthisitta chloris, assembly GCF_000695815.1. Classification (NCBI taxonomy): domain Eukaryota; kingdom Metazoa; phylum Chordata; class Aves; order Passeriformes; family Acanthisittidae; genus Acanthisitta; species Acanthisitta chloris. The sequence continues at coordinate 22,793 of NW_008670425.1, read as the reverse complement.
GCCATCAGTGTCTTAAGAAAAAATAAACAAAGTGCATACATCCTTCAAAAAGCAAGCCAAAATTATTCCTGGTGATTCTTTTTCAATTCACAGCATTCGTCATTATCTCTAAGAGCAATAGCAATAGAAATGTGTAGAAAGCAAAAACTGCCTGCTTTTAGTAGTCTGAAGTACTTTAAATTGCATGAATGAGTAACCAAGGAAGCTAAAGAAAACCTCAGGTTCTGGCAGGCTGAAACCACAGGCATCAGCTTCCTCATGGCAGGTATAGACCGCATGGAAGAATAATCTTTCTTTTCTAATGAAACAACCTCATCCTTGCTGAAAGGGCTGAGGACCCTGTCTCACCCCTTCTATCTATCAGTGATGAAAGAGGACTCTAAGGTGCCCAAGTCACCACTTAAACTGTCTCCTCCTGAAGCAGTCTTGTGGTGCCTACAAAGTCACCAGCTTCACCTTCAAAACTGCCAAATATCCTGTTGTTCAGATGGCACCCTCTTAGCTCAGGATAACAAGGAATACATTTCTGCTGTGTACCCCACCTTTTTCATCTCAAGTTTCAAGATGTACTTCTCAGCTGGGGTGCAAGGACACAGGACACACACACAGAGCCAATGCTGCACTGTGTCAACCACCAGCAATGTCCCCATGTCCTTCCTGTGCATGTAGATATCAAGGAGGGTTTTACAGGCATCAGTTGCCACATAATGGAAAAGACAGACTTTTCTAAGGATTCTCTAAATGCTGGGAAAAGACAAGAATGGAAAGGAAATGAAAGGACCAGTCTGGAAAGGAGAATGGAAAAGCAGGAGACCTTGGCTCAAAGGAGAGAGTTGACCACAGTCTTAGCCCTGCCTTCATCTATAGATGTTTGCTTTTATTAATCTCGGAAAAAATGTGGCGCGTGAGCTAAGCCAGTCCCTGGGCAGATTTAACTTGGGTGACCTGAACTTACTCTGCAGATCACCATAGGTCTCTCTGACCTTGGCAGTGACACAAGGATCATATTTTCTCGTGGATGAATTATTCTGGAATAATTCTGCCAATGTATTAGGCACAAATAGCCTTTTATTTAGGATTGAGAAAATATATTCTCTCTTTCTGTCTCTCACCTTCTCAAACAAATTCTATTTATTGGCATAAGGAAAACCCCACCCTTCATTAAGGTCTGGGTACACATCTCGAGGGCCAGACAGAAGGTTGGCTGCTTCATGCTTATGGCAATGAGCATTTTCAGACACTGCAATGAGCAAATTTTCAGACATTGCCTTCAGCAAGATGCATTTTGGAGTTAACTGGTAAAATTTGTCAATTTTGATTGGACTGGTCAGACTACACATTTGCAGATTAATATACAAATACATTCAGACACAAAGGAAGTAGTATATAATAGGTCAGCAGTGGGAATGTTAAGCTTCAATCATCAAAATAGAAAAACAATCCTCAACATACATCTGCATGCAAGTGAAGAGCACCTCCACAAAAAACAGTGAACTTGCACTGAGATAAGCAAAAAGTCCCCCAAAACCCACATCTTGGCCTTGCAGAAAATTAACCAATTTGGAAGGAACAGGTAAACAGTGTGTTCTTGGACAAGTGACAGCACAGTTTGGATGATGCAGACTTTTCCGTTCAAGAGTTGCACTGTTTTTCGCATCTGGTCACTTGAGGTCACACCACAGAGCTCCAAGGCTCTGCAGAAGCTCTGCACGCTTCCTCCCCATGATGGAGGTGGCTAAAGTGGCTATTAAAATCAGTTGTTATTTTGATACCACCTGATTCTTAATTGCTGAAGAAATGGGGAATGAAACCACAGAAAGGGCTTTCTGGCACTGGCTAAGGAAGTACCAGTTTTTGAGGCCAGAATAACATCCCTTAAAAATATGAATCAGAGTGGTTCTTTTATGATACAGCTTGATAAAGGCACACAAAACATTGTCAGACTATTTTGATGAAGGTCAGGTTAGTTTGGTAATATATATCTATGTATTAGAGACACACTCAGATGTGCATAAACAGGAATGAAAATACTGTATTCAAATTATCCTGCAACAGTCAAATATACCCTAATACTTAAATACCCTAAATACTATTTCCTGTTTCCACTCTTAATGAGTCTTCTCTAATAAACTCATTGCATGTTAAGCAAACACGATTTTCCAACTGTTTGTGAACTGCTTGTTTCCTCCATACATAACTTTTTCTGTATGGTTGATCCCTTAGAACCTGCAGGCAAGTGTTTCCATCTTAAGACTGGGTGACCAAGGCTTCTGAGGCAGAAAAGCAAGTCTCTAGTCACAGATCTGCAGTCTTTCTCATTGCAATTCTGGAGCAATAATCACTGATGCCAAAATGGGTGATTCTCCTGAGACTGGAAAAGGCTTTCACATGTACCTGACAATTATCTGAACAGTTGCCAACAATGCCAGCCTCTGAACCATTGCTAATCATGCTGCTGCTTTCTATGCAAAGCAACTTTGAGTTCTGTCATTTTAACTGCCTGACCAGCTGCACCTGTAATTCGTGGCTGAGGGAGATGGGAAGACAGAGATTTTTCATCTACAATCAGGGATTCAAATTCAAAGTTCAGATAAAAAGTGTTCTTACCTATACTCAACAGTTTCCATGGAAAAGACTTTGACATAACCACCATATTTGCAATGAACATGATCTCAGCAGTGACCTGAACAAGGAAAAATTGACCTGGAGAAGGCAATTGCCTGTAAGACCATGTGGAGGCTATCCCTTATGCTCACCCCTCACCAGCCCAGAAGACTTCCTGCATATTCAAGGATGCACATGAACCTCACACAAGATCATGCAAGCTGAGGGTCAAGATGGCACATGCTGTACAAGTCCACTCAAAGATGACATGAGTTGCAAATAAGGAGGTTGAAGTCTCAAAGCAGTCAACAAACATGCCTGAAAGCCCAACTTTCCAAAGCACTGCAGGGATCTGTGCTGGTTATGACTCCAGTAGAGCAAGCAGAACAGCTCACAAGAAAGCCTCCACTGGGACATGCCTGGAAACACCTCACTCAGTTCACTTCCCTGAGTTTACCCTGGAGAGCCATCCCTCAAGATCCCAGATAAGGCATGCTGACAAGGTGCTGAATGAAAGCCCATACTGCCTCTGCCAGCGGTCCGCCCTCCCTCCATGCCTGCAAACCTCCAGCACCATCTCTAGGCTTTGTGCTCACAGCCTCCCAAGGAAGCAAGCCCTGAATTTCATGTGTCTGGGGCACAGGAGTATCACTGTGCACAATCCAGATATATTTTTTAGGACAGCGTCCAAAGTGGACTTCAAAATGGAAATAAGAGTTCAGTATTCTGCACAAACATTATTACCCAGTCCCCATACTCCTCTACCTCATCTGCTAGTGAGGATTGCTACAAATATGACCACAACAAATGAGCCTTTTCGAAAGCACATTAGTGTGCTTAAACATGCCTATGTACATCTTGTTAGTTTGGAGTAAAAACAGACTTAACTCTGGTTTTACATTTAAAAGCAGATAAGGCCAGTGTGCAGAGAGAAGAACCAACAGCTGCAGTGCCAGCTGCCAAAGGACCCCATGCCCAAACAGCACAACAAAGCTTAGTATGGCCATTCCTACCACGTCAACTCAGCAAACAGGTTTTGTTTCAAGATTTCCCGCATGGAGCCTTTCATCTCATTCAAGACCTCAATGCTGCTTAGTTGGAAGCTGAGCAAAGCGCTGCTGCAGAATTTCACAAGCCCTATCCACCATCAGGTTTTATATTTAAGCCCTCACCTCCCAGAGTTGTGAAAACCTCCGACCAAACCCATGTGTGCACTAATGAAGCAAGCAACCTCCTGATGGCAGGGAAAGCTGGAAACCTGGCATCTTGACAGCTAGACACAGGAATACAGACAGTGACCCCCCTCAAATATTTTAAAAATGTATCTATAAATATATATATTGAATGCCAAGATTTTTGAACACTTCAGATTACAGATACAGGTTTGCAAACAAATGTGTCACAAGATACTCAGGCCAGCATGCTCAGGAGCTGCAGAGGACACAGCCTCACCTACAAATACAACAACCCAAGCCCATTCCTCTAATCTTCAGCAGTACAAACCACTTTATTCTTCTTCTCCACACAGAGCAAACATTTCCTTCCTAAAGGAATGACAAGTTTTAGCATAGATTCATCCCTCTTTACTCTTAGCATTTAAATCAGACTGTCAAGCTTAAGTGTCTAAGTGAGATGATTAGTCCTCCCCAAGTTTCTTCACAGTCAATGGAGAGAAACAGAAACACTCTGGAGGGAAATTCAGGATTGAGATGACTACAATAATATGCCTTGAATACTGCACAGAACAGTAAAAACTTACATGCAGTGAGGCTATTGCAGGGAAAGTACAACTAATGAAGGCTGAACATGCTCATCGCTGTTTCTAAACCAGATCTGGACTTCAGGGCTCCTTCTAAAATTACTCAGGATGGAAAGGCTGAATTTAGCTCCCATCCATCACCTTATCACAAGGATACAACCTCATGCTTCCTGCCACTGAGAATCTGGGAAAATGTAGAATTCTACCTCTTATCACCAAATCAGAATTAATTTCTTCTTCCTATTTTGTCTTACTTAAGAAGAAAAAAAGCCCTCCTTGATAGATAGCTAAATTTATGTCTTACCAAACAGAATGTAAATGCAAGAAACAGGAAGCTTTTACTTGGAAACTGGAATTTCAAGCACTCAGTGGCAAACAATGAAGCAGAGAGATAAAGATGCAATGGCAATGGTGGGGGACAGACCTACCAAGCTTCCTGCCCACACTGACTCAAGAGCATGTGTTCTACCATGATACGGACTGGCCACACTGCTTGCTTTTATTTTGGTAATTGGTATTTGTTCCTGTGAAAACCCCTATAAAAACAAGTCAGAAGACCAGACAATAGTAGACCAGCCATCTCTTATAGCCAGATCTTTTACTTAACACTTTAGCAAAAGATGTAATCAGCGGATCTTTGTCCATTTATACAATTCTCTCTGCTGCAACGAGGATTATATTACACTTTCCAGCACCCATCAGATCAGAGCATCCAGTCTTCCCCATCACTTCAAGAGATTGATCTGATAGTTGCAAGCACATTTGCTATTATCTACTCCAGCCCTTTGGAAATGACATTACACAGATACGGGGGGCAGGCAAATATTGCTGCTCTTTTATTATTCCTCACGTTCCCTCGCTTGTAATATCTGAGAAGTTCCCAGGTCAATGGGATTACTTTATCTTCCTCCCCCTTCCTTTATCTCTTCCCTCACCCCACAGGTATCCATGTCCAAATGGGACACTTCAGCAGGGGGTTTGCTTGACCCAGGTCACTCAAAGGTCAAGCTTTTCACCACTTGATAATGCAAAGCCTACCCCCAGCCCTAGTAACTCCAGGGGTCTGGGGCACCACCTCCCCATGCACCCCTCTCCTGGCCACGGGTGCAGATGGAGAAAGCAAATGCTCCTCAGCGAAGTTACAGAAGCAAAATCCACTCCATGAGGAAACTGGAATATGTTTTGTGTTTTTAAGCAAACAAAGCAAAAGGAGAAGCTCCTGAAAAATCAGCTTGGCAGGGACTTTATTCCGGTACTAAACTTGAAGGATGGGAAGCTTAACTAGTTAGGAGCAACTCAGACTATATTTTTGCCTACCAGAACAAAGATCAATTTTTATTTAGATTGATTTTAAGATTTACATGTGAAAAATGGATACAATTGGATCAAATATATACTAAAACAAATTGTTGACTCCCATGAAAGCCAATAAAACCAAAACAAATTTCACAGATCTCATCTACCAGCATTTGAGATTTGTTTTATTTCATTATTTTGTATACATTTACAGAACAAAAATTTGCTTAACTCTTCTCCACTTTTCTTTTACTGAAACAATAAGACTCTCTGCAGAATATTTTCAACTTGAATATTATCACCAGGATAGCATATGGCAAACTAGCAGCAGGCAGTTTATCTTCATCCTCTTTGTAAGCTAAAATTAGCACAATGCTTTTGCAACAGCATATGATGTATTCAGACCAGTACGATATACCTAATACAACTTCAGATCCATCCCTGGCTAACCTCCAATATTCAAGTAAATTGATTGCTAATTTTAACTGAGTATTAATGTGTTTAGCATCAAGTTGGCATTTATCAACTTGAGACGTACTTTTAAGTCTAATACTGTCATTTCACCTACACCAACTGCAACTGTAAATAAAATTTGCGTCTTGGTAACACATAGAATTTCAATTCATCTGTACAAAGCAATTCTAATTTATATTAAAACATTATGTATGGAAAGCCAAGCTGTAAACTTGCATAATATGCATACTCTGCTTTCCAGTGACGCAATATAATTAATGGAGGTGAAGAGCTGATATGCCCATGTCATGACTAACATGCTCCTCCAGCAGACTGTTACCTGGTTACTTTATTTAGATTAAATTTAACCAAGTCACCAACTTTACATTTCCTGACAAGATGGCTATGCCAGCCCTCCCTGCTTGCCAGTCTGTTGTTCAACCTGGTAAATTATGGCCACCTCAGGGTTTTTTTAGATGGATTAAATATGTGGTGAGATGCTAATGTTAGCACCACTTCCTAATTTGTTTCTTGCAGCTGTAACACCAAGAAACTTAGCACAATGCTCCTTGTCAAGAAAATGTGAAAGGTCCTAAAAAAGCACTGTACTTCACAAGGGTGGTTGTTTTACCACATTTCTTACCAGGTTCACAGAATAAAAATGCGTAACAGGAAGAGGTAGTCACATCCAAGCATGTATATGCACAAATACACACACAAACTATAATTATTTATACACAGACAAAGATTTTGTGGTTCAGCCTGCTCACCAACTGACAGAACAGCCCTTGCGTCCCTACAGCCCATCACAACTAGAGCACCACAAAACTACAGCAAGTCTGTCCAATAGTTACACTGAATTAACATCACCACTATTCTTGCTTTTCAATAGCAGAATTCATGCAGAATTTGCATGGGTTAGTCTAGACAGATACTGAAAAAAGCAAATAGGCAGAATCTTGCAGAAAAGCCTCTCTTAAAGCATCCTCACTATCAGCGGCAGCACGAGAAGACAGGAGAGGATAAAGAGGAGATGCTTAACTAAGTGGGGAAGGGAGGAGGAATACAGCATGAGCATAACATTTCAGCTCCACATTGTTGCCCCCTTTCCCCTCTGCTGCAATTTGCCTGCATCTTATCCCCTGCTCTTTAGCAAGAGGCTGCTACACTGATGTTACAGTGCCCTGAAACATTAAACCCATTTTAAATAATGATACTTTACTTCAAGTCCTTCAGTTAATGCTGACTGCATTCCCTCTTTCCCGTGGTTCAGGAAGGCAGCTGATGCAGCATTGCATGTGCCAGGCACTCAGGGCCCCAAGCACGAGCACCATGGTGAAGTTTCTCACTCAGCGCTGTGCCAAGGAGGGAGGAAGGAATGAGATCCTCTTGGCACAGAAATGAGACCAACAAAAGATTCTCCACTCTACAAGCCTTGCTTTTATGACCTCCACTCACTGACCAAAAAGAACTAAGATATGCCTTCTTCAAAGTCCATCAAGACGCTACAGACTCCAGAATATATTTAGCATGCATCCATGTGACACTGCTATTCAGAGCACCAGAGGAAGATTCAAGAATCAGTTAGATTATGTTCACCACCATTAGCTCTTTTCTGAGGACATAAGTGGTGTTTCCTAGTAGGTCTCCTCCTGCCCTTCTGCAAAAGATGGAACTTACAACCTGGAGATAATAGAGTACTGGGGTTGCAAAGGCCTTCTCTCTCCTGTGGCACAGAATCAGCCACAGAAAAACAAAGGACTAAGGGACAAGTAGTTGAAAAGGCTGTCCCCACTGTATTTTTTATTTACTTTCATGCTGTTTCTCCTTTCCCACACTTCTACATTACACTTCTGCAAAGAGCAACCACAAAAAAACTGACTGCAAACTCTGTGCAAGATTTTAAACACTCAAGAGGAACAAAGTAAATATTAAATGTATAACCAAATACTTATAGTGTGATATTTACAATATATAAATCAATTATATATATAATCCATGGCTATCTATATCTAATATATCTAATAAATCTAACAGATGCCAGAGATACTGCCTGGCAATGAGGAAGTTCCCCAAAGCCACAGAGAGAGGCAGGGTGGCAGAGGGCCCTGGGATGTTAGTGCCTGCCCTGATGTGACACTGCTCCCATGCTCTCTCATATCTTTTCCCACCTTCAAGACCCTACCAGCAAAAGGTTTAACCAACAGCACTCATTCAAAGCCCTACCAGAGCAGCATCAGGCATTTGCTTAGTCACAGCCCTACAATCCCATACCAGCTCAGGGAGAAGGGACTTCAGGCCACTCCCTCCAGTATTTCACATGGCACCAACTAGTGGGTCACCAGGCCAGTGAGAAGCAGTCCCTGATGAATTATACGGTGACAGGTGGCTCCAATACTGCCACTGCTTCAAGCTGCAGAGGCTGCCCTGATTGCTCAGAGAAGGTCCCCATCTCATTCATGAATTTAAAATTAAAAAAAAATAAAAATAATAAAAACCTGTGTGCATCAATGTGCTTAGAAAAAAAATTATGTCAGCATCTTACAGCATTGATCCTAATAATTAATCCCTAGAAGAATGGCCACTCACTGACAAACACAAAATGTAGTGCTGGCTTAATCTTACCTAAAAAAAATACAATGCAATAAGATTGCTAGTCTGACTCTGCTGTTAAACACTGCTTAATCCTGCATTTCGGTGCTTTAACAAGCTTCTACAATACTGTACAGAGTTTATCAGAGCAGTTGCCGAGACAAGAAGGACTTACATTTTAAACAGTATAATTCCACCATCTTTTGTGCTCTTTATGTATTATGTTTAAACAATGACTTTCATCCTGAAAGATATCAAAGCCTATTGCCTGCTCTTGTTTCCACTGAACTCTTCCCTTCAGGTTTCATATCAGAGCAGGATTAGAAATAAATATACATATATATGGGGGGTTATAGCAGGAAAATTTGCTGGGGCAGGAGCTTATCCCTCCTATTCCTCAAATGCAGCTGGGGGAGGTGCCACCAAACTAGCCCCGTCCTCCCAAAATCCTGCAAATGAACACACATAGGACCTTGCCTAAAAATGTGGGTGCATACATAATCTATGAAAGTATCATTCCCCCACCCCTACAATAACTTTGCCTTCATCCCCAGCCTGTACTCCCACTGGCATGGCCCCACTCCCGCAACATGCACCCGCAGCCACACATTTCCCAGTCTTTGCTGGTTATAGACATATTAAGCTTACTGTGGAATAGGAGAAGAAAGCTCTGCTCTCTCCCTGTAATTATCAAATCAGCCCAAAAATGAGGAAGAATTGAGAATCCTCATTATAGCACATCATAAAACACAGTGAGGTCTCATGCTTGCCGTATGTTATCGGCACAGTCTGCCAACAAAACTTTACAAAGAGCACAGGAATTCATGTTTGCAGAGATATTAAAGTCATAAAAGGGGAAATTTTTATTTTATTTTCCCACAGCCTAAATGAAGGTGAACCAAGCAAATTTGGCAAAGAGCACTAGTCAGATGCCATTTCCCACAGCAGTATGGTATTTTCCTCTGGGAATAAAACATTTTCCTTCGACTACTGTTTATAACTCTTATCAGTTCAACAGCAATAGAGCCATCAAGTCCAATATCTTGTGGAAAAAAAGTCAAGGTCAACAAGTACTTGCATTTTCGTTTATCTTTAGCTGCAATTGCTACTGACATTCAATTGGGTAATAAACATGAGGACTGTCAAATGCTCTCAGCAAACAGGTGATCCAAAAGCTATCAGAGAGAAAGCGGCTACCGCCAGGTAATCAAACAATTCTGTTGCAACAATTATGATTTGAGTGCATTCATTTACAGAAGCAATCACCTGTCAAATTTGAATGAATAGTGTCAAGCCATTCCCACCACCAGGGTAATAAGGGCAAGAAAATACAAGCTATGTCTACTTTCTTCCCAACAAAAGCATGCCAGCATTAGCAACAGCCACCAGAAAAAAAGGATAAATAAAAAAATCCACTGTCTTACATCCTGAATTGAATTATAAAAATTATTTTAACATACAAACTAGAGATCTGTCCAAGTAACTCAATCTTATGTTGGTGTCTCCCATGAGCAATAATGGGTGTTCAGGAAAACCCTATAGGAGAAGGAGGTAGACAAATGTGGCTGTGCCACAGCTCTGACAATCAGCACTTGGGCAGCTTCCTGAGCCAGCAGTTGCATATGAACCAGGGTTTTTAATAGCTACAGAAGGACCTATTTTTCCATGAATCGGTCTAATCTCTTTTTGTCTCCTGCTGACCTCCTCAGCATACTGTAGCCACAAATTTAACCAAACACATAAAACATTCTTGTTTGTTTTAAACTTACCAACACTCTGGAAAGCTCCTGTGCCATGAATACCCACCCTTAGTTCTTGCGTTATGGGACAAGCACCCACTTTCTCTATACACAACAAATTTTAAAGACTTCTCTCCCAACCTTAGTTCTCTTTTTGTTTTCCCCTCCCAGCATTTCACGTGAGAGATAGGAAAATGATTTATGCTAAGTGGTCTGACAGCATACCCTGTTGCATCACTAATCCAGAAACATGGCATGCTTATGGGTTTATACTCCTTATGATAAAATATTTCTCAAAAGAAACGCCTCAAGATCACAACTTTTCGGTTTTTAACCTCTTATTTAAAGAGGTCAATGGCACACACCTTAAAGTCTTACTCTGCCTGCATGAGATAGATAACAAAAGACTCAGCTGAAGCCACCAAGACCTGCAGAGGCAAATGGGGACAGAGCTGATGCCCTTCAGATGGGAATATTAAGATGGTCTGTAATATGGGCCATATGGGAAGCTCATTTGCTCCAATGAGCCGCAACAACCTAAGTGAAAACACCCAGGATGTGCAAGGAAAAAATCCCCACCAGAACAATGCAACAATGTTTCTAAATCAAATCATATAAATGATCATGAATACACATGACTTAAAAAGGGACATCTTGAACAGTAAAACTTTCGAACCTATTTCTGCAAATTCTTACAACCAAACCTCTCTCTGCCCCATCCAAGGAGGAAAGCAAGATGCCCTTCAGTCCTACACATGAGTTTTTAAGGAACAGCACAGGGTGGGATTTGTCAACCTTCAGTCCTACACATGAGTTTTTAAGTAACAGCACAGGGTGGGCTATTTTCTACCACCATTCCCTGCTCGGCATATTCAAGATCCTGCCCTCAGTAAGACACCTGGTGCTGTGCAGACACACTTTATGGCTGCAAAAGCCCTGCACTGCTGATGGGATACTCAGTTCAGGGTCAAGGCCATGTTCTTACATACACATGTACGTATACATTGGCTTGAGCATAGCCACACAGAGGTTTAATGGGTTAGATATTTCTAAGTTTAGAAAAACTTGCCAAGAAAATATAAAAAACCCTGACTCCAGCACAGGGATTTCGCTGCTTGATTACAGATGGACCAAGAAGTCAGGAATATTTGTATTTCCATAACCACTTTAAAGGTAAACAGTTCCCAAAGTCTTTTTCCCTCCTTCTGCTCTGCCAATGATGGCAATAGTTTCAGCCTGAAGGATCTGCCTCCTGACGTGCGCCTCTCTGCTCTGCTCCCAGCTGGAAGCTTTTCCTAAGCAGAGACTGAAAGTTGCATTAAACCGTGCTGAAATGGTTGTGCTGGTTTTGAACTGCTTATTATCTCTGGGAGATGACCTGAAAAACAAGTTGGTGCTTAGAGAAATTCAGGTTTCCTCTGAAAGGCAAGTGGGAGGCAGGAAGGTTTTTTACAAGGAAAAGAATTTGTTTATGATGATGTTACCCACAATTTAGGCAAAACAAGCAACATTTATAAGTATTTAAGCTAGCTTCCAGAGTGAAGAGAAAAATGTCTGTTAATAACAGATGTTTAAGCTAATGTGAACAACTGAAATAAATCCTGACACTGGGAATAGATTGATGCTCAAATCATGACAGACACCCGCTTGCAAGTGAGGGCTCCGTGCACCATACTGGAAGTGTAACCCTGCCTAGCTGAGGCACAGAGACTTAATGCTGCCGAAATCTAACTGTAACGGCTGAATCAGGCTGATGAGACCAAAAAAAAAATAACAAAAAACCTAAACCAGAAGGAGGAAAAAACCAGTTTCACGCCCCCCGGCTTTAGAGCAGAATGATAAATCGACATCATGTTGTTATGAGCATAATCCTCAACTACTCAATCACTGTTAAAAAATAAAACATGATTCTGGGGAGATAAAAATAATTAATGCTGGTGCTACTGAAGAATATGCACCTACACAAAGAGTTTCAAATATATATGGGTCTGGCTTAAATCTCATACCTCACGTCAAAGGAAGAGGGCACAGGTGCTCACACTGATGTAAAACAAAGTGAGCATTGCCTGCTTGATGGAAAAGCAAGAAAAGAAAAAGGGATGGCAGAGCCTCAGCAAGAAAACTGATACTGCTCCGTTTCCAAACAAGCCTATTACGTTTAATTTGGGATTCACAATACATAAAGCGCCAGAAAAAACACAGGGAGCAGCCCCTGTTGACTAATGCCCTGTCTTTTCTAATTGAGGGTCACATCCAGTCTAACCGATCGCATGATAATGGCATCAGAAAAGGTCAATCAAAGACAAGCCGAAGCTTCCACTGCCTGGCTGACCTTCGGAGCTTGTGACAAATTGCTATCAGTCAATGTCAACTAATGACAGCAGCTCTTTGGCTAATCAATTGTTCTAAAAATGATCAAGAAAACTACTCGCAGGACAGCTCATTTTCACATCAATGCCTGTGAAGTATGAAAAGCTCATTTTTTTTGAGTTTTTAATAAGCTCATAAGTAAAGCAGTTACTTGGTAACAGGGGTCACCTTAGTGAAAAGACAGAACCTTTGTCTGCCTTTTACATATTCTTTTATTACCATATTATAGTAAAAATATGCCATGCCATTACTATGCCAGAGGGCTACATAATAAAGTAGGTAATACTTCATGCCTTTTTTTTCTTTTTGATAAATACTTCTGTGGCTTAGGGGCCTCTGTTTGGATGTAAATAATTGTTGATATAGTCTCCATGTATTTAAATGTAAAGCAATCACCACCGGCACACAGGTGACGTGCCCACTCATTACTCACCCAAACTTCACGTGACAGAGCTGGCAGCAAAAACCACACTGCAAAATCCAGTGGTGCTGCCGGGAAGTGAAGGTCTAACAGCAGCTATTTTGTTCTTAAACCCACCCACCCCATGCGAGCACAACTTATTCCAACTATTTCCGACAGAATTCACATTTGGTAGGAAAACCGCATGCTCTGAAACCCCCTAAGCCCCGCAAAAGCAAACAGACATTTCCGCCCTGGAAGGATTCTGCATGTAAAAGCCAATGTGGAAATGCACACAGGCTTGAGCAGTGGGAGATGTATCACGGATCTCCCGGTATAGCAATCTAGGGACTGCAGAATTTGTCCATCTCTTCATCTTACCTGTCTTGCCCAGCATCATTTTCAGCCACTTCTCAAAGCTTCACAGCCAGACCACACTCAAATCTGCATTCATGCATTAAATGTTCCCGAAACAACAAATCCACACTGCTCTAAGGCTTGAGAAGTGCAAGAACAATTATGCTTTGCTTTTCCATAAGGAGAGTGTCTGGCAAAGGACATCTCAGAGCATCACACCACAAGAAGCCATTTGAGAAGATGCCAGTTGAAAGGGAACAAGGAGCCATCGTTCAAGCACGGCACCACTTTTTACTTGGGTTTACCTCTTTACTTGGGTGACTCCCACCTATGACACCTGTACTGCCAGAAACGATTTACCCCAAGGAAAACGCCCCTCACCAAACCAATTGCCCCCAAAGCAAACCCCCACATCACCACAGAGAAGGGGGGTGGGGAGAAGCGCTAGACAAGAAACATTAAAACTTTTGTTTTCATCAGAGAAACTGCCAAGTGACAGCAGTTTCAGGTTACACCCTAAACCTGCCTTGCTATGGTAGTTTTTCAAATTAAAATATCTTCTGTGGCCTCAGCCACTCTCAAGCCGTCCATAGGCAAGAAAGAAAGGAGGCAGGGCAACACTTAAGCTCAGCCATAATTGGAAGTATGTGAAAAATGAAGTGTCAGTTCGGTCAATAAAGGGCAAAGGTGAAGGGGAACTGCAGCCCAAACTCGGTGCGAAATGTGCTCATTAAGACACCCAATCCACGGGCTCCTGCCCACCTATCCCATTAGTCATCGGCCATCTGACCGCTTCAAATGCCTCCCCGCTCTTATTACTTTTCTTCTCCCATGTTAAAAAAAAAAAAAAAAAAAAAAAAAAAAAAAAAAAAAGGCGAGCTGGTATATAAATCCTTGCTCAGTCATCTGGAACATAATGTGGCCCTTCTCTCCCCCTCTTCCCAGCTCTGCTGCCTGCCTTTGCAGCCTCCAAACAACTGCCTGGAGATTCCCGGCAATAATAAACCCGATTGCCTTTTTGCCTATAGGTTGCCCAAACCCCTACAAAAGCCTGGAAAAAAAAAAACCCACGTTGCAGCCATTAATACATTTTTGTAAAGAAATATTGCTGCTTTCTACTCCAGGCTTGAAGGAACAACAATTATTTAGAGGTTAAAAAAATGATTTGAACCCAGTCTGAGGCTTGAACAAGAAAAAAAAAAAAGGGGAAAGAAACAATACACACAAATAGGAGACACTGATGGATTATGTTTCTTTTAAGCCATGTAGGAGAGCTAAACATGGGAAATAAAGAGCCCCACTCCGGATTAAAAGTGACTGTACCAAGGCTTTTTTCAGCATCTTCATCACCTCACTATTGGAAAAACAAGCAAAATAGATTGCTTAACACCCCAAACAGGAATCTTTTCAATTTAGAAGATGAAATAAGATAAAATAGTGTTGCCATGAGCTCAGCATCACCTGCCTGTACATAAGAATTTGCTTCGCTTCTTTTAAATAGAATTTTGCAAGTTATCTCTCCACTGTGTAAATTCAGATCTCTTTGCATCATTTGGAGACAGACCTCCAAAGGCCCTTCCCATTAAGTACAGAGCAATGCAAAAACTTTTTCAAAATATTATTCTGCATTCCTGTATTGTAACTATCCCCTACGATGACACAATAGTAGGCCTTTAGAAGAGGTTGTGTCAACGTACTATGCAATAACACATCCTGCTGTTCAGTGGCACGAGACCTCGGAACAGCTCCCTAGCAGTTAAATATGGATTTCTACAATAGATCAAAGCATCTGGGAGTCATTACTATTTACTAAGGACATAAATTTACATGTTAAAAAAGACTTTAAAATGTTTACAGGATGGAGCATCCCTCTCCCGTTTTCAAAAGCAATCATTCAATGTACGTCGTACATCAGGACATAAACAGGTTAAAAACATACTTTGTAAGAACTAAAAGTAGTGATGAGTAAGGTAAAGAATAAAAATCTTCAAAAAGTCCAAAAATAGACTTTTATATAGTCTTGTTTAAGGACTAAGGGAGAAAAGTCTTGCTAAGGGGCTTAAGCTTTCCGGTTTTCACTCCTCTCTGAAAATGAGAAGCTAACACTTAACATTGTTTGTGATACCTTCAGCCTGGCCCAAAAAGTGCTTTTACCTATCCCAACAAGGGAAGTAGGCTGTGGGAACAACCTAAAGCCAGACAGTTTTAGAGGGTTTTATTTCTGGTGATTAGATTTGCCTTTTTTTTTTTTTTTTAAATGGCAAACGTGCTCGTGACAGATGGAACTAAAAGGAACTTTTACAAACTCCTAAAAATAGGGAAGCCTATAATATACTGAATATATGTCAAGCAACACATGCATCTCGAGTTAACTCCTCTGCTCACAAGCACGAGCGTGTGGGTCCCCAGCCTTTCGCTGCCACCCCTCCGTGGCACCTGGCTGCTGTGGCAGTGCCAGGCTGCCTCCTTCTGCTGCCAACAAAAGCATTCAGCAGAGGTGAATACAAGAGTTTAACCACAGTATTGCATTCCTAACATCAGGCCACAGAAGACATGACACCAAATCACAGCATTTGGAACTTATATGCAGTTGGGGAAAGCTAGGATATTTGAGATCTTTTTGTTCTCTTCCATTTGAGTCCTTCAAGGTTGTGGTTTTTTACTTCTTCCCTATGGGGAAAGGCAAAAATCATGTGGGAGGTTTTTGGGGGTTTTTAGGTTGCTTTTTGTTTGGTTGGTTTTTTTACAGAAGGTGTACATGCAGGCATGGGCATGCTTAAATGAATGAGACTCTGCCATAATCTCAACCTTCAGACTGTTTCATGTAAACAAGATTCAAAGCAAGGCTCAGTGATACCACTGCTACCCTTCCCACATTCCTGTTCCTCAAAAACAATGCCATTTCCAGAGGCGGCAAGTGGCCTGAAGGCAAGTCTTGGTAACAGAGACCCCCTGGACAGAATCTCCTTTAGAAAACTCCGTTCCCAAACTTGACCTGAGAGCTCCACTTAACAAATTCCCATGATTTTTTACTCTTTCCTACAGTTTTAATGCAATGAGCCTTCTTCACAAATCACATCTATCAAGCACTGGCACCAACTCCAGTCTCAATAAACCACTAGCAGTAGGGTAAAAATCTCAGAACTGGCTAAAGCATCACTGACAAGTCCTTCTGCAGATATTTAACAGGACTCAGGCTTGAAACTCACTTCAGAAAACTCTTCCTGACTGAGGTTACAGCATGCACCTTGCTAGGAATTGACCAGAATGGCGATGATAAAAACATCAGATGCGATCGGCACTCTAGACTACTAAAATGCCACATTTAGGAGAAAATGAAACCCAAAACGTTTTTTCAAGTACACCAGGAACTGAGTAGCTTGATTTCCAAGGGGGTCTAGGAACATGCTGGCAAGCCTCCCCACAGATGTTTTGTCCAAGCACATATCCACATAAACACATACACATCCGTCTAATAAAAGAACTGCCCTATCTGAGTACAAACACCCTCTCAAAACACCATGGTTTAGTTCAAAGCCTATTTTTGCAGCAGCTTTTTCACCCCTAAAAAACCCCCATGGATTTAAAGTTTGCTTCGCAAGCAAGGGGCTCTAATGAACATGTTGACACCACTTCAACTGTAGCATTGTGAGCAGCACCACTAGAATATATACGTATACATACTTGAAAGAAAAAAGGCCCCCTGAATTTATGTTGCATATCATTTTCCAGTAAAAGTCAGAGGTCAGAAGGTTACCAGTTTCTGCCTCAGCTCTGCAACAGTTTACTATTCTAGGCCCCATTTTTACTAGGCTATACTTGTGATGAAGTCAGCAACTTTAAACAATAACAAGTCTTGAATACTTTAAATTCTATAAAGAGATGTTATTCACCATGTAACTTAGGTCCACGCATATAAAAAAATTAAAATATACTGGTTTAGTTTAAAAAATAATCTTGTTAAATGCAGACTTTGCAATGCTAATCAGTACTGTTCAACCTTTTTTTGGAAACACAATTCCTTTATTGTCTAACAGCACTTGAATGAAACATGATCATAAAACCAGATTTAAAAGTATATACCTATTGTGAGTTCAGAGTCAACTTCAATAAAGCACTCTCTTTTATATTCAGATTAAGGATCCTCTTTTTAAATTTTAATTGCATTAAATTAACACTAAATCCACTGCAGTTGGTCCCTTCAGAAAAAGTAGGAAGCATTC
>NW_008670424.1:92049-96110 GCF_000695815.1 Acanthisitta chloris | reverse complement strand
CTATAAAACCAGTAAAGTTTGACCTTCCAGCCATGCCCTCTCATGCCTGTTATTCCTTGCTGCTGAGACCCCTCTGGAGGCCAAGAGCCAGCCCGGACTGGGGCATTGGGAGCTCTTAGGTTGTCTGCAAGGTCAAAAGAGATGAAAGTTGTATTTAATCCCACTCCTCTGGGCCAGGACGAGCAGTTCCATCTCCCTCTGCTGCAGGAAGATGAGGTAAAGCTGCAGGTTCCCTGAGTCAGGATGGCTGAGGGTGCAGGAGAAGCAATGGGAACAACACAGATCCCAGCGCTGAGGAAGAGCCAAACTTGACTAACAGCAGTGAGTGATCTGCAGAGAAGGATTTCTTGGATAAACTTTGCCTTTCTGGAGGTAAACTGTGAAAGGGCACAATGCAAGTGCTCTGAGTTCTGAGTCAGAGGGATTTAATGAGGGAATAAAGAGACATCCCCAGGCGCTGGAGAAGGTGACCTAAGGGACTATTGCTCAAACAGCAGCTCCAAGTGAAGAGCACTTGTTCCTGAGCTCACTCCAAGCTCTTACAGATGAAATGAAGCTCCTTAATTTGTGTTTTTTGGATCCCAGGGAGCACACACCAGGAGATGGGAAACCCAGCTGCAGAGAGGAGTTGGTAATGCAGTGTCCAAGGGCTGAACTGGTGCACTGTGTCTATAAATGTCTGTGCACACTTTGTAGCTTTCACTTTCAAGACACCATCTAATTTTTCTGTTCTTTCTGTCAGCCCTTTGGATACACCTGTGAGGAGGATAATTTATTCAGCCATTTGTTCAGTGTGATTCGAGCAGAAAGCCACAGGTAAGAATCTGTGGGTTTGCACAAACACAGCCTGGAGAACTTGACTTCCTTCCTTTCTTGCCTTCTTTTTAAGTGGACATTTGTTAAAAAAGAGTATTCCAGGCTAGCTGAAATTATGTGTTGAATTTGACAGAAAGTAGCAATTTGAACAAACTCAAACCACTTCTTTGTGTTGCTAAACTGAGATGCTTTGACTTTTCCTCTCGAAGGAAAGTTTGTGACAAAATGAAGCCAATGCTAACTTGAAAAAAAAGGTGTTTGATGCTTCCCTAATGAATCTTTCCCCCCCATTTTCTCCTTTCTTTAAACTTTGTTTGGGGAGAAATGAGCAAGTTTGTTTGGGGCTGCCTTGACATGACCTCCCCTCCCTGAGCAGAAGGCATTAAACCCACAGATTACATGGTTATTGAGTTGTTGGAGCCCCCATGAATGAAAGCACAAGGCAGAAGGAGAACTGCCAAGTGTCTGACATTTTCATCCCAGCAAATATTTGCCTTTTTCATTAGGTCACCTGAGCTGTGATGTGGGAGAACATTCCCTGCATGCTGAGTGTGTGCTTAAACCCCTTAGGTGAGGCAGAATCTCCCCTGCTCCAGGGATGGACCTGCAGACTGTGGGGGAGCTCCAGCCAGGGAAGTCTTCCTGTCTCCACCCTCCATCCATCCCTCTGCACTCAGGTGCCTGCAGAGGTGCTCAGGAACTCAGGCTGTAGAGTACTTTAAAACAATTCCTGCAGCCTAGCAGAGCCCAGAGGTGTCTTGGATCCTTTTGTGCATGGCAAGGGATACCAAACCCTGGAGGAAGAGCAGCTGGAGGGGAGGTGACTCGTGGCCTGAGCTGCAGTATGGGGTAGCAGCAACCTGGGCTTGGCTGCACTCCTGCTGGGAGGAGGCTTTGAAGCCTCCTTCCTGCTCACTGCACAGATACAGGTACTCTTAGAGCTCATCCTTGGTGGAAGATGCTGGTGAGAAGGATGGAGTGAGAGGGGACTGTGTTTTCCCTCACTTTCCCAAGCAGGAGATTCAAGAGGTGCCTGGCTGAGCCGAAGGGAACTTGCAGTCTGTTCATCATGTTGAGGGTGGATGGATTGTGTTGCTTAGAGTATGTTTAAGACTAATTAAATCAGCACTTCACTCTGCAATGGTTCTCTGCTGCTTAATGGAATCATTCCCAGCCTTGTAAGATCTTGTGTGGTGGGATGATCCTGGGTGGAGGCCATGTGCTTCTAAAGCTGCTACGTCACTCTCCTGCTCAGCTGAGAAAGGGACAGAAAATACAATGAAAGGTGCAAGGGTTGAGATCAGGACAGGGAGAGGTCCCTCAGGAATGACCTTCATGGGCAAAATGGTCCCAACGTGGGGAAATTAATTCCATTTATTGCCAATCGCTTGGGGTTGGGTAATGAGAAATGAACCCAAAGCTTAAAAACACCTTTCCCTTATCCCTCCCTTCTGCTCAGGCTTAATTGCACTCCTGAACTGTCTCCCCTCTCCTGTCCAGCAGCACAGGGGAATGAGGAACAGGGCTGTGGTCAGTTCATCACATGTTGTCTCTACCACTTCTTCCTCCTCACACCCTTCCCTTGCTCCAGCACTGTGGGACAGAGTCCTCCATGGAATAGTCCAAAATCAGGGCTTCCCATGGGCTGCACTTCTTCACAAACTGCTCCAGCATGGGTCCCTTTAGATGGACTCAGTCCTTCAGGAACAGCTCCAGCATGGGTCCCTTCCATGAGACCAGTCCCTCAGGAATAGGTCCAGCATGGGTCCTTCCGGAACAGTGGCTCCTGCCTAAGTTCTCCATGGGGTCTCAAGTCCTCCAGCCAAGCTGCTCCAGCCTGGGCTCCTCTCTCCATGAGGCCACAGGTCCTGCCAGGAGTTGCTCCAGCTCAGGCTTCCCATGGGGTCACAGCCTCCTTCAGGCATCCCCCTGCTCTGGAGTGGGATCTTCCACAGGTTGCAGGTGGATCTCTGCTCCACCATGGACCTTCATGGGCTACAGGGGCTACTCTGCCTGACCACGGGCTGCACTATGGGCTGCCTTGGCTTTGTTGGACATGGAGAAGCTTCTGGCAGCTTCCCAGAAACTACCTGCTACTAAACTCTGCCCATGCAAACCCAACACACCTTGATTCACTAGGCAGTATTAATTTTTCAGACTAAAATAAGCTCTAAAGAGCTGTTATTGGAGAGATTAAAGCTCTGACATAAACAAACTCCTGTGCATGTTGTTTTGGCACTGAAGCTGTTTTTAGTATCATATTTAATGCTCCAAACAAAGCCATTGCTTATGGTGCTTTGCAGTCTGGATGCTTTGAAAGGGTAGATACAGACCCTCTTTGATCTTGTGCTATTTGGGGCTTTTTATTTGCATTTTGTGGCTCTTATCTTGAAAACAAAGACTCCTTTCTATGTCTGTGGATCAGAATGTCACCCACAGAGCTCTGAGGAAAAGGGAGACAGCTCCAGAGGGTGCAACACACAGGTTTGGGGGCAAATGGAAATGAGGGATGTAGAACACTTTCACTTTGAGGCTTAGCTCGTTGCAGCAAAGACTGGAGGGAACTGTTTTGTTTTCTCCTTGTGCCATTTGATTTTGTTATTTAAAAGAGACTCCAGACTGCTCCTGCCACACTGAGGGAACTGAGTGTGCTGGGGAATTGCCTCCCCCAAAATGCAGAGTGATGTGATAGCTGCCCCTAGGTGCCTGGCTTCAGCATGGCCACAGTGCCAGGGGCCAGGGACATCAATACCACACACAGAGCTCACTTCAGCTCTTTATCAGAGGGTAGGGAGGAGAGGAAAAGGGCAGTGCAGTCTATAGCTTGTTCATTTGTTGTCTCTAGGGATGCACTGAGCATCCCTCTGAGCTGCAGCTCAGGTGAGGGGTCAGTTTATTGAAGGTTCCCAGTGATGTGAGACATTGGAAAACTTATCTGAGAGTGCTTGGGAGGTTTTCTGCTGGTGGCTGATGCCTGCTAGAGAAGAAAACCCAGTGGGAGGAATGGGGAAGCTCTGAGGGTCCTGCTGCACAAAGCATTTTGCCTTGTGCCACCTGCAATGTCATACACAGCCCTGGGTGGGCTCTGGTCCTGAGCCCTTGAGTGCCACTGCCCAGTAGAGTGGGAGACCAGTACACTCTGGTCCTCTGAAGGGCAAACCCACCCTCCAAAGCCACCCCTGTGTGGCCAGTGCTGCTTTGTGAGGCTCTCGGGGTGGCATGGGGAGCAGCAGCTCTTTGGGCAC
>NW_008670424.1:89362-92035 GCF_000695815.1 Acanthisitta chloris | reverse complement strand
TCAGGCAGCGGCTGCTGCTGTGGGAGAACAAGTGTTTCTAATGTAGTTATCTCTTGTTTCTGCAAAGGTTATAAAAGTAAATAATCCTGCTCAAGCACTGTGTCCCCGCAATCCCTGCACAGCCCCATGGATAACTCTCCCTGGGCTGACTCGTGGAGATTAACATGCTACAGAGGGAAATGATGTTTTGTAAAGGGAGCAAAGGACCAAAGCTGAGAATGTGCCTTGAAGGAGCTTGTTCCCTTCATGTCCCCTGTGCTCCAGGCTGATTAGCTTTTGTTTCTGCCTCCAGCATGAAGGAACAGCAGTTCCTGTGGTGTTCCTCCCTCCTGCCTTGCAGGTAATCCCTGGCACTGAGAGGGCAAGTGACCAAAAGTATCTGGAGGTGACCTTGCTGTGCTGTAGGATCTTTCCCATGCAGGCCTGGACTGCCCATGGGGAAGGTGACAGCATCCCCATGCACCAGGTAAGGAACACAAAGCTTTCTGCACCCCATGTAATGCCTGGGGAGCCTGGAGAGGGGCTGGGGAGGGAATGTGAGCAGGGATGAAGCACAGAGCTGGGCAGGAGAGACATTAGCTGTGTGCAGGAGACGCTGAAGCGTCTCACCCCCTCCCTCCCTGGCAGTTGTGCTGTGCTATGAATTTACATTGATGCCAGTCCTGTTTCTGTAATGGGTCTTCTATCACTCTGCAGGGAGCTGTGTTGGGTAGTGCCTTGGGCTGTAGCCAAGGAACCATTGGGAACAGTGCTGGTGCTGCCCAAGGTTTCTCTGAAGAGCGTGGCATGGGCCCAAGTGTCCATGATAGAGCTGCCAGGGATCCTACCCCATGCCTGCACAGCAGTGCAGCTCTGGAGTGTTCAGAGGCACTCAGGGGTTACACCCCCTTAGTCTCCTGCTCTAAGAACAGAGTGAGGCTTACACCTGTTTGAAGCATTAATGGAAACGCCCCTTGTTCTGCACTACTCTCCCTATTGCACCCTCTGCCTCCAGCCCATCTGCCTAAATTACCTTGCATGGGATCAGAGTTCTGTCTTCCCTCATTTTCCACAAATACTTTTTCTTGTGGACCACAAACATTGCCCTGAGCCATCCAACTCTATTTGCCTACCTGGACGTGGTTTCTCCAAAACTTTCCACTTAGTGGTCAAATCTCTGTTGGCCTTTGAAAGCTTTGGCTTGGGAGGGAACTCTCCCAGCCCAGGATGGATAGAGCTCCCTGTGCAAAATAAATCCCACCACGAGGAAGGGAGAAGCATCTCATCTTCCTGCTCCCTAGATTTAGTTGTGCCATTAGCCTGGACCCTGCACATAAAGCTAATTTTATAATTTGTAAACGTGGCTGAGTGGGTTTTATGTCGGGAAGGGATGAAATACCTTCCAGAGATTTATACAGGAGTTTAATGCATAAAGCTCTTTCCCCCTTTCCCCCTCCTTCTCCTGCCTTGGAGTTGCATACAGCAGAAAACATGGCCCTGGGAAGGGCTTTGTGGCTAGCACTCAAGCCTTTAATTTTGTTTTTACAAGACAGTTTTATAACCTGAAGAGGAATGGGAGAGCTGCAAGGCTCACACACCCGCCAGGCGCTCTGCTCCTGGAAAGCTTTGGATGGGCTCCAGGCACTGTTTGGTGGCAAAGAAAGATGAAGGGCTTGGAAAGAAGGAAAAATAATCAGACAAGCAATATTCCTGTCTATATGAGCTGGGAAAGCTGTTGGAGCATGGGAAGGGCAGAAAAGTTGTGTTCCTGCAACGTCACGTGTGAGGGTGAGTTCTGATGGCATCAATAACAACTTCTGCTGTTCCACCCATTGAATTCTCCTGGTGTGATGCCAATGAGCCTCCCATGGTCTGCCAGGCTAAACCCTGCTTTTCTCTTGTGGCTGGGAGCTCTGCATGGAGTTCTGTGTGGTTTTTCCTGGGACAAATTCCCGGTTGCTCCTTATTCCTCTGAATCAGAGAAAAATCTCCCCTTTGTGCTTCCACCAGGAGGATGACACTGGTGGTACCCAGAGATTGTTTTGGAGGGCATCTCTTCTGTTCTCTTGGCATGGAGCTAAAATGGGCTGCCAGGGTCAGGAATGATTAACAAAGGGAAGTACAGATGGATGTTGTGACTGTGTACCATGTTTCCTCAGGAAACTGGGCTAGCAAGTGTGCCTGGATGCCTCATAAGCCCTGCCTCCAACAGCCCTGGCCCTGTCTGAGGCCTTTAGGGGTCAGGAAGAGGGTTGTGGGCTCAGTAGTCCTGGATTAGCAAGCCAAGCCCAGGCTGATAATCAGCATTCAGAGAGTGGCCTTATCATAATCAGCAGCCTTTGCTCCCCCTCGTTAGCAACCAAGGGATCAGCCAACTCCCTCCGTGGCTCTGATGAGAGTTTTCAGGAGATGTCCCGGGGTGGGAAGTCTCCTCCTAGCCCAGTTTGCCCAGCTGTGCCCCAGCAGTTTGCAGATGAATCCCTCCCTGAATCCCTGCCATACCTGGGCATTGCTGGAGGAGGCTCTGAGCTGGAGCAACTGCCTGAGTGGTTTTTTCCACTCCATCTCTCTGGGTTTCATGTTCCTGGTTGTGTTTTCTGTTAAGGATTCACAGCTTGGCCTCAGTCCTGATTTTTCTCCTGTTTTTTATTTGTTTCTTTTTTTTTTTTAACTGTCTTTCTATTGAACACTGAT
>NW_008670424.1:62971-89324 GCF_000695815.1 Acanthisitta chloris | reverse complement strand
GAGAGAGAGAGAGAGAGAGTGAGTGAGTGAGTGATTGTGCCAGAGCTTTCCTCTGCCTGCTTAAATCTTTGGCTGAGCTGCACGGCAAAGCAGTCACACTGGGAGCGAGCTGCAGAGGGGAGGAAATAATTTGTATAGGCGTAGAGTGAAGGATCACCTTCCTTTAAACTCGTGCTCTATCTCTGTTCCCACAGATTGCTGTCTCTGATCTTTTTTTTTCTCTCCCAATATCTCTTTTCTATTCTCTTCCCTCTGCCTTCCCGGATCCATGATGTGTCCCTTTGGCTGGGATGTCTTGCTCCCAGGAGAGTCAGAATAAGAACAGTGGGACTTGAAGCTCCAGGTTATTGACAAGAAATCATTACTAAAACCTTTTACTGCCTCTGCTGTAATTGATACAGTGATGGGCAGGGCAGATTTTCCTGTAGACACAGGGATTTTTCCCCCCTCTAATGCCTTTAAAAGCACTGAGTGTGGTGTCCTGCAGCCATTTCCTAATGGGTTAAAGTGTATTGGTGCCAGATGCTTTGGGGTCTGTAAATATTGCCCTGCTTGCAGATGAATACACTTGCAGGGAAGCTGACAGAGCCCAAAATACTGAGCAGCAGAAGATTCCCTGCCAAGCACCATCCTATGTGTAGTATTGAGATCCCCCTTGTAGCTATTAAGCTGTTTGGTCACTCTTAAATGGCTATTGTGGCTCTAATGCCCCAAATTAACCGGAGAGTGAGCAGGAGAAGAGCTCTGAGGGGGGTGAAATCACCCAAACCTCTTACCCAGGCCACTGGGTGCAAAACGCAGCCTGGCTGGGGTGAGGGTAGTGGTGGTGGTGTCTGTAAGGAGTCCAAGGAGGGGAGGGATGAGGTTCCATCAGGGGGAGACTTGGCAAAGCCTCCTTTCTTCAACCAAGACTATCTTCTGACCATCTCCCTCGGTTTTCTGCTGGCATCTGTTGCTAGGAGATAGAAAGCACAGCCCCTTTTGAAGCAACTTCAGCTGCCCTCTAGCCTCCTGGAGAGTTTCAGCTTCGTGCAGTCTCCCTGGTCCTTTCTTCCTCTTGGTCTCAGCACTTTCATCTTTCTCCTCTTGCCTCCACACACTGGTCAGGAAGGATTTGCCATGTCTGTTCTTGCTCTGGAGTACTTGTTTCAAACAGTGCTGTGAACCCACTCCCCAAATCCAGTTAACTAGCAAACACCTGTCTGTCAGCTTCATTCCTGTGCCAGATGCTCCTGTGCCTCCACGAGGATGGAGGAGCCAGGACTAAGGGAAAGCAGTCCCTCTGCATGTGTGCAGCTCCTGCTACATGCAGATAGGGACTGCATGGGCAGAATAGCATACAGCTGGCACCTCCTTGGTCACCTCCTTGGCCAGGACTTTGCTTTCAAGATATACAATAGTTCTCTGAAGGCTTTTTTCTGCTCTCTGGGCTTTGCTTGGGCTCCAGCTTCAAAGCAAAACTCGATGTTTAAGGGTTTCCCTTACACAGTTAAAATAAAAAGGGAGGTGAAGGATGATGCAGAGGCACAGATAAGAGCAGGTATGAGGAGTGGCTAGGGGTGTTTGTCCCAGTTTTGGGCTCTCAATCCCCCTGCGTGCCTTTAAAAACCCAAATCAAACAAAATGTATATAAAGTAAGAAACCTGTTGTCAGTCCCCTAGAGCTCTGTGCTTGTAGCCTGCTCCCAGAGCCCTGTGCCTGCTCCCAGAACCCAGTGCCTGCAGGCTGCTTCCAGAGCCGTAGAGCTGTGAACATGGACCAGGTGAGCACTTAGGGCAACAAAATGCTTAGTGATTGCCGAGCAAGGAAGTGACATTTTCCAGCTTGCCTAAGGATGCAAGAAAATGCATCTGTGTGTGCAGCAGAGCCACGAGCTGCTGCTGACCTATATATGTGCCCAATTATACAGGGACGCAGCTGCCCACTCCCCACCTCAGAGTGAGGGGCTGAGCCTGGAGCAGCCACGTGCTTGAATGAAAAATAGCCAGTAAGGAGTTTTTCCTGAGAAAAACTCCCCAGATTCAGGGGTGTCAGAGGAGGGTGAGGGCTCAGAGGGTTGGAGTGATGTGTTTAGTTGAGACCTTGTTTATTTGCCTTTGGAGTGAGGGATGCAGCTGCTTTGGAGTGAGCAATGACAAATCAAGGCAGTGTCCCCTCTCTGCATCCATTAGTGCCTGCTGAGCAAGGGGCTCCCACCATGGAAGCCTTGGAGGCCCCAGGGCTGTGCCTCCTCCTCCTGTCCCCTCTGATTTACCACTGCCCATATTTCATTGCTGTTGTGGCCCACGGCAGCCACTGCCAGTGATTGCTTCACACATTCCTCATGTTCTGGGTGTCACAGAGAGATGGTTGGTGCCTTTGTATGGTGTTCAAAAAACCTCCCTCTAAACCGCCAAATCCCAAACCAGTTTTAACCTGCCTTGAAAACTGAGATTGCAGGAAAATTTTCCATGGGAAGTGGAAAAGTTTCTAGTGATTTCTTACCCTTCCCCTTTGCAGCCTCACAGTAACATTTGATTTCAACATTATGGGCACTGAGCCCTCAGGGAATGCTTTGTTTTGGAGTGACAGCAATATGGAAATGGAAAATAAGGATTGATCTCAGGAGCTGTGTGAGTTGGAAAGAAACTTTTCCAGGAACTTTTTCCTTTGGGCCAGGCTATGAAAACGTAACTCAGGATGGTTTGGGGTCAACTCAGAGCCATGTCTTGCTTCATCACCAAGAGGTCATTATTCCCTACCATAGCTGGCCAGAATCAGCCGTTTGAGCCTTGATCCCACCTGTGCTTTACACATGGAAAGGGGAGGTGCCAGCTCTATGCTATTCTGCCCGTGTAGCCCCTATCTGCATGCAGCAGGAGCTGCACACATGTCAGAGGGGCTGCTTTCCCAAGTCCTGGCTCCTCCATCCTCGGGGAGGCATAGGATCATCTGGCACAGGAGTGAAGTTGACAGACAGGTGTTTGCTAGCTAAAACAAGGGGATTTGGGGAGGGGGCTCAGTGGAGAAGGAATAACAATGACAGACAATTTATTCAGTAAGGCAGGAGGAAAGGCTCATCCTACCTGTCTCCACAGCTGTGGTGCAGCCACAACCTTCACCATAAACGTGTTAAGCTCCGTGCCAGAAGCAGTGAGGGCTTTCTGACCCTCTACCCCTCCTCCTTCCTGGCGTCACGCTTGGGAACATATTGCTCGCGTCGATCTCAGAGACAAAGTGCCCTCCCCACAGCCAGCCCAGGGCAGCGCTGCCTCCGCCCTTCCGTCCCACTGAGCCGCTCGGGCTAACGAGCGCATCCATCACTGCCCGGGGCTGCACATCCATCTCCTCCTCGCGGCACTGCGGGGCTGGGGGGAGCCTGGTCACCCCCGGGCACGGGGGACAGCCTGAGCTTCGGTCCCCCATGAGAAGGTTGTAGGGAATTGCCACGCTGCAATTAAAAGTTGGTATTTCAGCAGCGCTTGATGCTCTGCAGTTGCTCGCTTGGTGTTCCTAATCTTCCTTTAGCTGGGAGGTGGTTGTGCTAGATCTGTTTCTAGCTGAAAGAAAACCCATTACAAGACCTTCTTGAGTCCTCTGTAGTGGGCGCTTCTCTCTTTGAGCAGAGATTGTTGGCTCAGCAAAGCCTCAGCCACCCAGAAGTGTAACATCACAAATGAAGTGACTTGTGTTGGTTTTGGCTATTTGCTTAAGTTTTTTCCACCCAATTCCTGCAAATCTCCTGTGGAGGTGCTTGAAAAGAACATATTTCCCCTTCTCTTTGCCTGCTAGTTTTGTCATTGTGACAAATGGTTGACGTGCTGGTTGTGTTTGTGACACTGCTGGAGGAGGTTGTGGTGTTCATGTTTCTGAGGCAGCACTGTGAGCTCCACAGAGAAATGAGAGGCAGAGGCTGTGGATAACTGCTCCTCTGGCTCTATTGCACCCCACTACAATTTGCTTTCCTACAAATAACACCTGCCTATTTTACATCTTGACAACAGCTTCCCTTATTTATTGAGAGGCCAGGGATTCTTAGAGGAGATTTCCATTTCTCTCCACTATTTCTGGCGGTTTCACTACAGCAAATTGGTCTCCAGCTGCACCTTTTCTCCTCTGCTTTGGTTGGAGAAGCCTGTCTTGCTGGGGGGATCAAAAATCATCCCATGGAACAGTACCCAGTCCTGCAATGAGCAGCTGGGGGGATGCAGTGTAGAGACAGTGCCTTGCTCACCAGTGATCAGATGGCACATGGGGCAATCCTCTGTGCTGCCTTATAGGGCACTGGCACCTCCCTGGGGTTAATAGCCACTGAGACAGTGAGATACCCTTTGCCTCTACTCTTCGTGATGCCAGGAGCAGCCTGCACTGGTTCATGTCAAGAGGAGACTGAGAAGTTTTTCTGTGTGAAGTGCAGTGAAGCTGCTGTTGAGCCAGAGATCTGGTCTGGGTCATGGGTGAGAAGGGAGAGAAGATGCTTATACAAGGCAGGAAACAGGGTTTTTTTCTGGGCTAACCAGCATTATCAGATGGGGTGAAAAGCAGAGTAGATCTTCAACAGAGTCCTGATTTAAATGTCAGCCTAACACCAGCTGCAAAGGCAGGATTCTGGATTTCTGACAGTGTTCTGAGGAGTTTCTGTACCTCTGCTTCTCTTAAGGTGTCATATCCAGAAACTAACCACCTCCTGGAAGGAGCTTGGATAGTGATTGCCTCACAGCCAGTTGTGAGGCATACCCTGGGTGAGTCAGGATCACAGAGTCATTGAGGTTCAAAAGGGCCTCTAAGATCATCAAGTCTTCAGGCAGTTGGCGGCAGTTATTAATCTGGTCCTTTTTCACTCCTATTGAAGGAAGTACCAATATCTAGTTAGACAACAAGAAATACCAGTGCAATGGAATGTCTAACATTATTAACACTGTTCACCATATATTTAAGCAAAACAGAATCATAGAATATTCTGAGTGGGAAGGGACTCACAGGGATCAGCACAGTTCAACTCCTGCACAGCTCAGCCCCAAGAGTCAGTAGTCTCCAACCCCAAAACAGTGTGAAGTTGAGTTTGGTTAAAACTCTGAATTTGCTCCCCATACCCTGTGTGTGTATTTATAGACATTTACCTCTGCCCATCATTTGAAAGTTTTTCTTGTATTTTATCTTTTACCAAAAAGATCATTAAATAGCCCAAATGGCTCCTGGGATGGTTGTCTTAAAATTCCCAAGTTCCCTGTCCTCGATCACCTAAATATATCTTATAGAATCCTGGACCCACGAGGATCAGCAAAGTCCAGCTCCTGGCCCTGCACAGGACCACCCCAAGTTGCCACATTTTCCCACCTTTTCATGATCTTTAGCTGTTAGGAAATCTATGGATTTGACTTCTTCCCCAAATGCTCAGTGAAACAGCAACGTTTACATCCTGTGCAGTTTGCTGTCGAGTTCTCCTTTTCTAAGAAAGGCAGGAATGAAACCTTTTCTTGTCCTCCCCTGCCCTGACCATAGCATTCTCCTTGTGCAATCTGAGCTGCTGCCTAACCCAAATAGGATCATATTTAATGCCACAGACATGCTATGGTTTCCCAAAGTGCTGGAGCCTCATTGGAAAAAGAAGGGGCTCAGGATTGCAGTGAGGCAACTCAGCCTCAATGCAAACTGAACACATTACAAAGCACTACGGGACCTGCTGCTTCTCCAGAACACGAGTTATGAGCTTTAACTGATGCAAACTAGCTGACAGGCTAAAAGAGGAGCCTGTCTCTGGGAGTTTCAATGGGGGTCTCTGCTCCCAAGCATCTGTTTTCCAGGGGAGATCACCCAGACCACTGTGTGCTGTGTGTTCCCCTCAGAGGGACACCAGAGCCAGGCTGGGGAACCACGGCTGGGGAAGGGCTGCTAGCATGATAGAAGAGCTGAAGCTCATGTGTTTGGAGGGAGATGAGGAAAGCCTGACTTAATTAAATTAGCAGAGTGAAAGCTGAGGAAGAGAAATGCCTATAAATACATCGGTGGAGACAGAGGGAGCAGCAGCCAAGGAGAACTATTTCTGCTCGAGGACAGTGTTGGCACAAGAACAAATGTACCTAAACTGGCCCAGAATAAATCCAGCCTGGAAATGGGAAGATCATTTCTGACAATTAGAGAGCAGCCAGGCCATTGCACAGCCTTCCCCCGGGAGTGGAGGGGATAAGCCCTTCCTGCTTTTAGCAGGAGCTGGCAGGAGGGTAGGATCTGCTAACCCAGGGCTGCTGTGCAGCCCAAACTCCTTCTCCTTCCTTGTTTTCCTATGATTTCTGCCTCAGCTTCATATTTATGGCAATTCTCATCACGTCCCACCCTCCTTCCTTCCCTGATATGGATCTCTGCTGTTGGCTCACTCCCTCCTGCTGCAGGTGGCTTTCTTCTGACAGAACAACTTCCTCACATGGTCAGGAGCCTGCAGGGCTCTTGGTGCTTTTTCATTTCATTTGTAGCTCTGTGCCCAATCCCTCTCTGTCCATTTGTCCTTCTTGCATGGATGAGGCCAGACAAGGCACAGATGGTGTCCTCGAGCCAAGGTGTCTCTGCCAAACCCCACACAGGTAAGAGACTCCCTGGCGGTTACTCTCAGATTTCTTGCTTGAGTTAAACAGGCACAGGATGGGTATCAGAGCCTGTTTCCCACCCTTCAACAATCTGGCCCTGCAAATGACTTGTCCCACTGATGGAGAAAGGCCTTGGGGAAATCCAGAGCACTGCGAGCTGTGGATACTGATGGCAGCAGTTTGCAATCTGAGCTCTGGGAAATATCCCATTTGCACAGCTCTTTCTAGGATTGGGAAATGAGAGAAGCTTTGTAATAATCTCCTGGGCTCTTTGTGTGCCTTTGCTCATGTTTCCTGCAAACTGTTGCAAAGGAGATGAGGCAGTGAGCTCACCTAACTGCAGGGATGTTTCCAGGAGGGCATCAGTGATGCTATTGGGTGTTTTTGTTTGGTTTGGGTGCAGTTTAAGTTGACTCTTTGCTAAAAACATGGGCAGTGGGTGGCTGTGAGTGGGTGTGAGGAAGACAAGGGATTTCTCTGCTTGCAGATTGTACCCATCCCACCAGGCTGGAGCCT
The DNA here is from genome assembly GCF_000695815.1 of Acanthisitta chloris. Classification (NCBI taxonomy): domain Eukaryota; kingdom Metazoa; phylum Chordata; class Aves; order Passeriformes; family Acanthisittidae; genus Acanthisitta; species Acanthisitta chloris. Next base: position 82,248 of record NW_008670424.1, on the reverse strand, counting down.
TTCTTTGTTTATTGCCACAATGACCAGGAAATGCACTCTGAAGCTTCCCGAGGGCTGGAAGCCTTGTGAGAAGAAGCCTAAGACCAAATTCCTCCTGCAGCCAAATCATAATGTTGAATCACAAGTATGGCTCAGAAAGGGATGAATGAAGACTCTTTGTGGGGTATTCTGAAAGCTTTCTAGATTATCTCAAGACATCTTTTCAGCAAGGTAGCTGAACTAGTGGGTTTGCATGGGAATTAACTGCCTGCCTGTGTGTGTTTTAGGCATCTAATTCCTGCGAGGAATGTTCATTGCCATTCCATGAGCATTGCTGCTGAACTCGCTGAGCTGTGCCTGAGCTCCAGCGATAGCCACATGATTCCTCTGGAGGAGGGAGTAAGGCTTGGAGTTAACACTGCCATCCTGTGTGCTCACAGCTCTGCCAAAGGGCTAGCAAGTGCATCTGGTTGAACTTTACACACTGCCTTCATTTCAGTTCAGTCATGTGTTTGGTTATCATGACCAATCTCATGGCATGGGGAAGTTGCAGGGGATGGGCAAGGTCAAGGCAGCCAAAATAAACCCTTTGCTGTGATGCTTTACCTCATCTCCTAACCTGATGCCTCACAGCTCAGAAACCTGCATTTCTAACCCACTTAATGCCCATCATCTCTGTAAAGAAGTAAAACTCTATTTCCCTTCCCTGTCGTTATTGCAGGGTTTAGATTCATCCTTATCAGTTCTTTTCTCATGAAGCAAAGCAGAGCAGATATGGGATCAGAATGCATTAAAAATAATCCTAAACAATACAACCATCCAAGCTCAGTTAGTAAAGCAACAGTTTGCACACATCAAGGCTTTTTATTCCCTTAATGCTCTGATGTATAATTGGGCTGCAGGTGAGTTGGAATAAATCAGTTATGGAATGACAAAAAGGTGGTGTTTCTCAGCAGAGGGGGAATTCTCTGAGCACTGGGCTGTGCTGGCCTTCCCTTGAATTCCCAGACCCTGGGGATAGGTCACTGAGGAAGGACTGCGAGGCCTCCAGCCCTGCAGAACACTTGGTTTGGATCCTGGCTTCCCTGGCAGCACCAGGGAAGGATTTTGGCTGTGAGCTCCTGAGCCTTGTGGTGCTACCTGGGACAAATCCCAGCAGTGGGCACAGCACTGGGTGGGAGTGTTCAAACATCTCTTTGATGGGGCAAGACCTTAAAGGTGGGGAATTGGTAAGAATTTAACTGCAAAAATTCTGCCTGCTCCTTCCAACTCCTTGGCACCCCTATGGACCCATAGGATATGTTCCCAAGGCAGCTTTATTGTTGTTGGAATTATCCTTACTCTGATCCCAACCAGATCAAACCTTCTATGCTGAGTATGAGGCACTTGTTCTCCCCACAAGCCAAGCCCTTTGCCTGGTACATCTGCAGGATGACTTCGAAGTGCTGTGTATCCCATTTTTCTCTCAATCCCTGCCTTTGTTGACTTGAGTTCTAAAGCAGGAAAAAGAATGTTGAGATTCTCGAGCCTTCCCTTGATTTATTCAGCACTGCCTTGGCTTTGCTCACTCAGGGTGCCTCAGCATGAAGGTGTTCTGAGACAAGCCCTGCTGTGCTGTGCATGACAGTGTTTCCCCCAGTGCAGGTGGAAACTGAATCAAAAATGCTGTGGGAACTCAAACCCAAAAGCAACTCTGTGTTCAGCTCCAGCTGCTCTCCCTGGTGTGGCCAGTCCTGTTCTCATCTCCTCTTCCCACTGCTGTTGTCCTAAGGCATTGCCTCTGAGCTGCTGACCTAAACACTGGGGAATATGTTAGATGAGGTGGAAAAGCAGGCTGAGTTCCTTGCTGGAGCTGCTTTCCTTCCTTCCTCTCCAGTGTGGCTATCTGGTAGCATCAAGGAAAACATCATTAATTCTCAGCCTAATCCCGGCTGAAGTGTTGAGTTCCTTCTCCTGGTGGCCAGCAGCAGCCTGGGAGATGCCAAGACAGTTTATGTGTTGGTCAGGGCTGTGGGAAGTGATCACTCTGGCTGGGGGGTGTGATCTGCCTTGCAGGTGCTGCAGTGCAGCTGCCACTTCACCCTGGGACCTGATCTAGGAGGCTTTTTGCTGTTGTCTTTATCCTATTCCAGGGGCAATGCCAAGTCTCCTTCTTCAGTAGCAATTATGGACCCTTGCCCATGGCCTTGAGATGAAGTGGTGTCTCTGTGCCATCCCTCTGGGCTGTGTGGGGACAGAGCAGGCAGTGGGGTTGGTGTTGGCTACTGCTCTGCAGGAGGGGAAAGAGAAGAGGAGGATGAAGGGAGGGAGGGAGAGCAGCTGGAGGTGTTTATCAGTGATCTCTTCAATCCTGGGCTGGGCTACGCTGCTGCCAGTGCAGTGCAGGCAGAGGGGCCACACTTGTCCCTTCTGCAGTCATCCCTGTGACCTGCTGCTGTGGCTTCCTTCCAAGAGAGTCATCAGGTACTAAAAATAACTGGGGAATAGCTGATGGTGTGGCTTCTCTCTGCCTGCTAGTGGAATTAGCCAAGGGGCTGACTCCAGCCAGGGCTGCTCCCCATCCTGTTGGGCAAGGACAGAACTCTGCTGGTCTCCTGTACAGGGCTTGGAGGTCACAGTGCCTTGGCATTGCTCCCTGGCTTCACTGCTGCACTTGCTGGGCTGTCAGAGGAGGTTTTTCTCCTCTGCTGTGAAACCAGGCATTGACAGGCAAGTCAGTGCATCCAGCACTCATTGTTTATTGCCTTTTGCAAGTGCAGTGTCGAATCTTTGCCACAGCTTTGATTGAGTCTTCAGATGAGTAGAGGTTATGGCTGGAGCTTCACATCAGAGGAATGAGAGTCTTTCAGCTCTGTCTCAGCCTTGAGTGGGAGTGAGGAGCTGGTGTTTGGAGTATCTCTAATCTAAAGCACAGCCCTCCTGCTGATGGATCCCAACACCCTCAACTTTCTCCTCTAGGAAATAGAATTCCAGAGTGTCTCACAGGCGAGGGAAAACCAGGAGCTTGCTGGGTGTGCTGCAATGGTCCATAGCGTAGCCAGAGAACTGGGCTTGTAAATCCATTTGCTGCTTTTCTTCCTCTCCAGGTCTTTATTTGATGCTTGTTATCATTTGGGACTTTGATCTGGCCTTTCCTGCAAAGCCAAGTGACACAGCTCCAAAAGGATGGGCAAGTTAACATGGACCTTGCTGATTTAGCTGGGCTTCCTTGGTGATGAAGTATGGGCTCACTCCAGTGTGGCTGTGGGTCATAACCACCTAACACAAAGGTTTGGGTGCTCAGGGCACCCTGTGGCAGGTAGAAAAGGTGCTCTGGGCACCCTTTTGTGTTGAACAGCTGTTTTATCTGGCCCCTGGCTGAAGAGGTCTGTGCTCCCTGACCTTGTGTACTGGTTACAAGGAGCAAGATGCTTTCAGCATGGCACAGTTAGGTTCTTTAATTAGCGACCACAGTGTTTGTAACCTTGTTTGTTGCAGCTCTGCAATGGCTACAGTGTCTCTCCAGTGGCTACACTCTATCATCCATGCAAAACACATTCAGCTCTGGAAGCCAATAATGGGGGGAGGCATCTCCATCCCTGTTTGGGGTCTTTTCCAATATTCTGCTGGCATGGGGGGCTGTGTGCTCAGGGTTGCTCTGTTAGCTAAGCTCTCACCATCCTCTTGTATGTGTGAAGTCCTTTGGCTGGGAATGCTGAGCAATGCAAACCAGGTTCAAGGGCTGGTCAAACACTGCAGCTGGGGATGTAGATTCCACTGTGCTCAAGCTTTGCTTCTCTGCTCTGGACTTGTCTCTGCTTTTAATTCAGCTGCTGTATTTATGACTCTTAGCCTCTCATTATAGGTGCTAAGTTTCTCAGCTTTTCTTTCTGGGAGCCGTGTGTGCCTGTGTGATGGGAGCTGTGTGTGCTGTGTGATGGGAGTGCTGTGCATGTGTGCAATGGGAGCTGTGTGTGCTGTGTGGTGGGAGCTGTGCGTGTGTGTGATGTGAGCTGTGTATGATGGGAGCTGTGTGTGCTGTGTGATGGAAGCTGTGTGTGTGATGGGCACTGTGTGTGCCTGTGTGTTCATTGCTGTGCCTCGCTGGTGCTGCCTTCAGGAGGAAATGGGCTGAGATTCCCTCTCCTCTCCCTCCCCATGCAGCTACAGCAAGTGTGGAGTTCACAGAAGGGACAGGACTCAAGGAGAGATTGGTGTCTCGTCCTCTCTAACTGCACTTGCCTCTTTTCTTATTTATAAGTGCAAGCAAACAGGTGCTAAAAGCTTTTTTCCCCCTGTCCTTTTCCTTGTGTGGCACAGTCAGACTCTCCTGAGATCTCTCCTAGTGATGTTCTCTCCCCCCTCAAAGCTACTTCTGCATCTCTTGGCATCTCTGCAAGGACTTGATCTATCTGTTTATCTTCCTGTCTCCCACTCTTCATTACAGCTGGGCTTTGGGGCTTGGAAGGGATGAGTGGAGTCTTCCTAGAGCTCCCTGCAGGTGATAAAGGGATTGGAGGTTCCCTGCTCACTTTGGATATTGTTTTTTTTTCCACAGGGACCTGTCCGGTATCTGTGTCTAGAGTCACATTTTGGACTCATGAAAGCATAATGCTTCACAAAGTCAGTCCCTGTTAATCCCTGCTGCAGTGGTCTCAGTTCCCTCACTCAATCCAGTTGTGTATGGATCCTATGGGTAGGGATTTGCCCTGGGAAGGGAACTGCTTTGATAACAGCTTTGTGTTCCACATGGTCTGCTGTGTTTCCTTAAGCTTTCTGCTCCAGAACAGCCCAGCAAACCTCATCCATTCCTTCAGCTGCTAATTCTGGCTGTCCTGGGGCATTTTTAGCCCGATGGAATCTAGATGTGCTCTTTGCAAATGTCTACCTTGTGATGAAGCAAAAGCTCATCACTGATGCTGTCACTGGAGAAAAATGTATTCATTATTATTATTATTATTATTTTTAGGAAAGATGCAATCTCACCTCATGCATAAAATTAGTTTAATGGTGGGAGGGAATATTGGCTTTCCTGTGCTTGTTTGTGGAGTGAGTGAACAATTTCTTTGCTCCCTCTCAGGCCTGGATGAATGATATGTCATTGAAACTGCAGTTTTAGCTGAGGTGTGTCCATGAACTCAGCAGTGAAACAAAAATTAGGCTGTAAAAAAAAAGAAAAAGGAATTTGTGAGCTTCTAAACATAGTCCTGGAGCAGCCAGGAAGGCTGAGACCTGGGGAAGACTTGGGGAGGGAGAGGAAAGGTGACAGTGGGGCAGCAAATGGCTTTGTAAATCCTCAAAGGGGCTACATTGCACCTAGGGTGGAGGGGGAATGAGTGGCACCATGTCAGGAGGGTTGAGACCCCAGACCTTGCATGTCCCATGGTCTTCCTTGAGCTGAGGTTGTCCCATGCCCCTGTGGAGGTTGTCCCTGCTGCTTTGGCTGCAGCACTGAGTGTAGGCAGCAAGCCCTGAGCTAGCAGCGCTGTCACTGTGCACTATGTGCACTCACTGAACTTCTTCTTTCACTTCACTTTCTGGGAACTGGAAAGGAGACCTGAGGATACAGTGCTAATGTCATCTCAGGGCATGTGAATGGTGCTGATGGCAGAGCAGCTCCAGCTCTTGGCCTCTGTAGCAGCCCCACACGGCTCTGTCCTGCGGCTCCTTTCCCCTCGGTGCTCAGGTTATCTTGGGCAGGTTTGGCACTGAAAATGAACTTTACTGACTATCTCACTCTCCTGTGGAAGTAGAACTTTGTAAGGATTTCAAACCAGAAACTCTTCCTCCTTCAGAGCTTGGTCGGAGCCACTTGCGTTTTTGTGTCTGACATTTGGGATGGAGCATCTGCAGCCAGAAGGTCTTACCCCTATGTGACCTTTCCCCTATGTTTGGAGGAACATGTTGGTCAAATAGCTGAGCTGGTGCTGGAAATTGGGCTTATCACAGCTTCTGGCCCTGGGATTTAGGTGGGACCAAGATAAGCTAAACCCTTCACTCAGGATGAGAAAAGGAGGGATGCTTTTCCTTGAGGATGAGCTCCCCCCCTGGGGAGCCTTGTTGTCTTCTCAAGCTTTGGTGGAATGGGCCCACTAGAAATAGGAGTTCTGTGAGTGAGAAACACCAAAGGATCTGTTGGGAATAAAAAAGTGCATGGGAAGGAGGGAATTGCAGACAAACTCTTTCTATTACCAGCAATAGGTATGTGTCAACCTTTGGGTTCTGCATGTTTCTTCCTTACCCTGCAGTTTGTACAAGGGTTTGCACTTTCCCCCTCCTCCTCTTCTTGTCTCTCTTTGGCTGCAGGAGATAGACACTTTGTAAAATTCAAGATGAGGGTTTTTTTCAGCTCATCAAATCCTCTCTGGTGGCACCAGGGCTCTGAGAAATCCTAAAAGCCTTTGAGGCTGTGTGCAGTGCACTTCCCTGGGGTGCCAACCCCCAGCACTCCTCCTGCAGGAGCCTTACCTTGCCGTGATTACTTTCAGCAGCTCCTCACCCTGGGGCTGCTGCAGCTCCCTCAACACTGCTTGCTGCTTCTTCCTTATTCCTAATCCTCCCTCCAGGTTGTCTTTGGGCCACCTCCTGTCTTTCCTGTTCTTCAGCTCATGTCTTCACCTTGCTGTTCTTCAAGCTTCTCCTTCCCATTCCCCACACCTCCCTCTCATAACAGCTCACGTCCCACTGCATTGGTGCTTGGCCTGAGCAGGCAGTTCCCCCCTGCCCATTCCTTCCCAGAGAAAGCAGTCAGCGTTTCCTTATGACAGTAAACCTCAGCCACCCCAGAAATATGCCTGAATGACTCTCACACTGCTGACTACCTCAGGCCTTGCTGACCAATATCATGTGGCAGGGGACAGATTCTTCCTGAAGCCTGGAAGCAAGTAGAAACACCACCATGAATAAGTTTCATGTGCTCTGAGTGTGGCAGTAACACTTTTGCTACACAAAAAGGCATATAAACCTTGTTTTTTGAACTTGCTTTCCTTCCTTCTCCCCTTGGTCTTTGCCGTGAGTGTGTGTTCGTGACGAGATGATAGAAGCATTGATCCAACCTGCTCTGACCCTGGTCAGCATGGCAATGTGCTGTGCTGTCAGCATTCAGGTTGTCTCTAGAGCTCCTCTAAGCCAGGATCACAGGCCAGATTGATTGGGGGAAACCTTACAGCTTGGGGGAGCATTCCCAGAGCCTACAGGGACGTGTTAGTGACATGGGATCTGGACCAGAGCAGGCTTTGCTGGCAGATTGTATCTACTCTTCTAGCTAGCACAGGTGGATTTTCCTGAGATAAAAGCTGTAAACACCACAAAAATCAAAATGCTCCTCCCTAGCTTGGTGTAATCAGCTTCTAGCTCTGAATCACCCCAAAGTAATAGGACTTGCTGGAAATGTGGCAGAGGTCAAGCTCTGTTTGGAGGTGATAAGAGAGTTGAGCCTTGAGCCAATTCCTTTGGACGTGACAGAAGGAGCAGGGCAAGGAGCAGGTGCTGGTCGTGCCCCCAGGGGGGAAAATCTGAGTTTACCAGCCCCTTAGTACACATCAGAGAATCCACCTCTAATTTGCTGGAGCCTGTTTTCCTTGCTCCTGCAAGGAAGGTGATGTTGCTTTATAGTACCTTTAATATCAGCTGCCCAGTGTGGTTTCACTTGGCAGGAGCAGAGTCTGTTTTGTTATCCCTCTTTGAAAGTGGTTTTGAGCAGGAAAACAGTTCCCCCAAAGCTGAGTTTTTCTCCAAAGAGTGGCAACGATGGCACTTGGGGCTGTGCATCCATCCCAGGAAGCAAACAGCCCCAGCTCAAACCCTGCACCAACCACAAACCTTAGGGTGTTTAATTAGGAAATTGATTTTAAAACCAAACCCTTGAAAAATCTAATTGTTTTCCTTTTAAAAAAATTCAGCTAAAACTAGGAAGAGACATTCCTTCTGTCACGCTCCAGCAGGTGAGAGAGAGGGAGGAGGAGGCAATAACTCTCGTCTGCCTCTTTGCAGGGTGCCCTGGTGATAACCTGGATAATACAATCTCATTTTGGCCTTGAGTCTGTTCCCTTGGATTATCACATTTCTTCAAGGACCAAAGCTGTGCTGGTGACTCAGACCCGGAGGAGAATGTCTGTTTTAGTGCTAAGCTTTCAGGTTTTTTTTCCCCAGCCATCAAAGGCCAAAGAGGAGCTTTTATCATGTTACCAGTGGCTGCTGATAGAAAAGAAGTTGTGGGCATGCTGACCAGAGCCAGCTCTCCTGCCTGCCTCCTCCCCAAGGAGGACTCTGTTTGGGGGGTTAACAGGGAGAGAAAAGCCAAGGGAAAAGAAAAGAGCATCTCTGGAGAGCATGCACGTGTGTCTGCCACCTGCCCTGAAGGGAGGGGGAATCTTGGGAGGAGAGTGTGTGTAGGTATGAAATCTAAGCTATGCCACACTTAGCCCTTTGGCTGAGTGATGGATCCGTGGGGATCCAGGTCTCAGTGTGAGACTTTTCCACACTTGTGTTTAGGCAGGGAGCTGTGTGAGAACTGCTTGGTCCAGCACATGCCTCTAGGTTGAGGGCTGAAATCCCAACTCTCACATGCAAAAGTCCTTTCTGTTTTCAGCTTTATGGTTTTGGAGCACTCACTGTGCTCATGAGTCCTCATGTGAGAGGTGAAGCATCCAGGCCTTTTCTCCAGGCTTTGGCAGAGCTGCAGCTGGATTTTCTCTGGGGAGGTGAAGCAGATGAGTTGCCTTACCTCTACAGCCACTCAAGGATGCAGGACTCTGCATCCCACATCTCTTCCATGGCAAAGAGGTTCCTTCCCCTCCCTGGTCCAGGTGAGGTGTTTCTCCTGGAAGCCAAGGTGCTGAGGGATGCTGAGGCAGAGGGATGCCACCTGCCTCTTTCCAGTGGTCTGTCTCCCTCTCTCCCTTGGCTGTCTGTCACGCTCCTACAGCCACCTCAGAACTGAGTTTGTTTAGAGAAACACTGTCAAGCAAAAAATCTTTGCAGTAGCTGCGATGACAGGGATGTTTCCAGCTACGCAGTCACCCTCAAACTGTGAAGACGCCACATATCAGCTGCATAAAATGAATGTATTTAGTTAAGGGAGGTGTTAATTAAGAGCTCTCATTTATTGTGTCTCTGTAGACAGCTCTCCAGGGCCTTTGGAGTTGTCGGCTCTGGTGACAGCAACAGCTAATCTGTCACAAGGTAATTGTGGCATGATTCATGCCAGGGGTGAAGTGGAAGTGGTGGAAGGGGTTGAGAAGGAGTGAAGGAGATGTGGTGGAGGCTTGGGGACTCCTTGCTGGGGGCTGGGGCCAGGATGAGGTGCTTTGTCCTTCCTCAGCCTCCCTCTAGGAAATTCTAGGAAGGCTCTGGCTGAGGGTGGCTGCAGGGAAATCTCAGGGTGTGCAGGCAGTTGCTGGCAGAGCAGCTCAGCAAACCCATGGCCAGGACATGTGCAGCCGAAAATGTATCTGTGTGGATCCACCTAAAATAACCAACTGTCCCTGTGGCCTGGGCTGGAAAAGAATCTTTGAGTTATGTTAAATAATCAGCTTTTCCTGCACTCTGAGAGGTTAATTCTCCCTGGTTAATCAGGATGTGTTAGTCTGATAACCAAGCATAGGCCTAACACCAAACATGGGGGTTTAAATGTAAAGTCTCTTAGAAAATAACAAATAGGCTTTATCTGAAGGAATTACATGCTCCAGTACAGCTGTCTATAGGCATCTCCTGCACGAAAAGCTGTGCCAACACTTTTTCCCCACTTTTTTATCTCCTCATGATCTGTATCAAGTTGCTTTTGGAGGGAAATTGAAGTTCTCTTGATGCAGAAAATAGGCCGAAAGGAAAAAAACTGATACAAAATACTGGAGGAGAAATGCTGAACTGGGGAAGGAAGTGGCTCTGCCTTCTCCCAGGCAAAGAGGTTTTGTGTTCCAGCTCCCCAAAGGGACAAAGGCAGCATTGCTTGTGCTTCAAACCCAGCCCCATCTCTGCTGGGCTTTCCTCTCTGGGTGTCCTCAGAGCTCACAAACCAAACCCTTGTTGTGCAGCCAAACTTCCAGTCTCTCTCTCTCACAACAAGGAGGAGAGCAGGAGGCTGACAGGATGCTACAGCCAGTTCCCAGCTGCTCTCCCAGCCATGAGGAACCACCTTCTGTACCAGAGGGAGCACAGGGAACACCTCAGTGCTCAGGGCGACATGGGAGACCTATAGGAGAGTGTCTGGCTGCTGGAAGCTTCTCTTAACCAGCTCTTGTTACACATCCTGAAGGAGCAATTTTCTCCAGGTCACTGATTTGACTTTCTTTAACACTCTACTAACAAACATAGGTTATTGCTTCCTCCTTTTTTAACCAATTCTCACTCATTTAAACCTCATAAAGGCCACCACTACTTTAATCTCAAGATATACACAGTTTTTCATATGGTTTTTACCCTGTGTGTGCTGGCAGTAGCTGTGCAGCTTGGGTGAGCCCATGGTTGTGCCCCACTTGGGTGAACAGTGTGCACTGCCCAGGAGGATTGAGCTTTCAGGGCAGTTTTCTGCCACTGTGAGCTCAGAGTTGGCTTTACTGTGCTCAGCTGCTGGGGAGTGATTTGAAGAAGAGGAAAGGCATTTTTCCAAGCAGGTCCTGGGGGGTTTTCAGTCTAAGAGAATCACCTGGAGCTCACCCTGTGTCCCCAGGGTTGTGCTGCATCCTCCTTTCTCACTCTCAGAGGGGAAAGCAACCTCAGCTCACCCTTGGCTCCATCACAGCTGTGGGACCTGTTCCCCTCTGAGTTACCTCTTCCCTCATGATCCTCCAGCAGAGCTGGGCAGGAAGGCAAAGTGTGGTATAAGACAGAGCTTTTTGTTTGTGGTTTCACTCCAAAGCCTGTTGGGGTTTTCCTGTGATAGGAGCTGTAGGGAGAGGAGTTTTTCCCCTGTGGGAATTGTGAGTCCAAGAGATTTTTGTCCTGGGTTTGTCTCCTCTGAAGCCACACAAGATCTGACCAAGGCTTATCCAGCAGCCACTCAATGTGGATTCTCCACTGCCTACTCCTGTGGTTGCATCCCCAGGGCTGCCTTGCCCTGCCCAGCTCAAAACTGACTCATAGAGTCATCACAGAACCATGGAATGGTTTGGGTGGGAAGGGACCTTAAAGACCATCCAGTTCCAATCCCCTTGCCATGGGCAGGGACACCTTCCATTAGCCCAGGTTGTTCCAAGCCCTATCCAACCTGGCCTGGAACACTCCCAGGATGGGCACAGCAGGCCCCTTGTCTGTGGGAAATGAGCAGCAGAGCAGTTTCCTTGCAGATGTCAGGGAGGTGAGAGTGGCAGGGTGGAGGCAGAGGAGAGCATGGCTGTGTCTCTGGAGCTGTCTGGGCAGGATTATTGCTCCTCACGGAGAGAGGGAAGCTGTGGGAGGGAACACAGCAGAGCCAGGATCATGGGGATTCATTTAAGCCTTGTGTTGGATCCTACAAATCTTTGGGGTTTTGCATATTTCCATATTTATGTATGAAAATTCCCTGCAGAGGCTTAAAGACCCAGGGCTGTCAGAGCTTGAAATGCACCAGCAAATCCCTAACAGAGCATTTCATGCAGACCTTTGGGCTTGCCAAAGCTCTGAGTGGGCAGAGGGTTTGCCTATGGTGCCTGGGTGGCCCCACCTGGATCCCCTCAGATCCCTGTGGCTGCACTGGATGTGAGGGCATGGAGCAAAGAGCCCTTCTCCTGGCTCACAGCATGCCAGGAGGGAGCTGGAAGGGATGTTTGGCTGCTGACCCTTCCCTCAGCTGGGCTGCTGGCTCTTCTCTCTGGTGCTTCCTCACTGTCTTGTGTGTGCCTGATGGGCTGGGGGTGGGTGGGAAGCTGACCGTCATGGCTTCTTGCTTGTAGCACCCTGAAGCTACAAGCTGGGAAGAGCTGCAGAGTGAGGATGTTCAGGCACTGGAATATTGCCCAAGGAGGTGGTGGAGTCACCATCCTTAGAGGTGCTTAAGAGGTGCCTGGATCTAGTGCTGGAGAATATGGTTTAGGTGTTCCAGCAGTGACAGGTTAATGGTTGGACTTGATGATCTTAGAGGTCTCCTCCAACCTTGATGATTCTATGACTCTCAGCATCACTGGGAGGGATGCTGCTGGCAGGGCTGGGATGGTGAGGAAGCATTTCACACCCTCCAGAGGCTGTGGCTGTGCAGGCTGTTTGCCTTCCTGAGTCCCTCCCCTGAGTGTGTGCCCTTTCCCTTTCTGATCTTCAGTTATCGGTCAGAATAAGAATTCTCCAACCCACTGGTCTGAATCAGCCTCACTGACCTTCTGCCGCTTACTGAGTCTCTTCCCATGGATTAATTTAAAGCAGCATCACAGAGATTTATGCTTCATGCCCAGCATGGGGCCTGAAGGGGTAGAACAGCCCTCCAGGTCTGAAGACACACTCATTGGATCACTCTGCACATCCTTTCACTGGGTTTTGGATGTCTCTAGATTGTCCAAGGTTGTCCTCGGCCCATCTCAGGTATGTGGTCAGTGCTCCTTGCTGTAGGACCTGAAGCTATTCTGGTCCTCCTGAGCCAGCCCCAAACCTCAATGCAAAGTACTCAGGTCTGGCCTGTAGTTTTTATAGAGTCATAAGACAGATTGGGTTGGAAAGGGCCTTTAAAGGCCACCTAGTCCAACCCTCTGCCATGGGCAGCGACATCTTCCACTAGAACATGTTGCTGTTCCAACCTGGCCTTGAATATTCCCAGGGATGGAGCAGCCACCATCTCTCAGGGAAAACTCTCCTAGGGTTTCACCACCCTCATGGTAAAAAATGTGCCCCAAATTTCTCTAAAGAGAAACTCCTAATTTGTTGATGCAAGGACAAGAGTGAACCTTCCTCTTCTCAAGTCCTTTGCCATTCAGGACTTTCTTCCCCCTCCCGAGACCCAAGGCAGGAGCTGAAGGCAACAACACATTGTTTCAGCTGAAGTTTCCATCAAAAGGAAATAATCAGTGGAGGAAAAAGCTTGGAGGAAAACAAGCTGTCAAGAAGGAGAAGGTGCTAATGTGTCTGTCATCCCTCATCCCTCCTGGCTGGGCCCAGAGGTGGAAGGCTGAGGCTGTCTCTGGTGGAGAGGAGGGTGTCAGCACTTGCCCAGCAGCCACAGCTGTCTCCAGACATCAGCTCTCCCCTTGTGAAGACACGTCTTGCTCCCAGACCAGTTCCTCCAGCTGCCCTTCCTTGTGCTCAGGAGGGGTTGGCTCCATGTGCTGCTTGGCCATGGAGCACAAGTGCTTTCAGCTCAGGTCCCATCTCCTGCCACAGGATCGATTTGGATCTAACAGTGCCTATTTCTCTTCATTACAGCCAGACAGGTGTGCAGAATGAGTAGCTCAGATGTAGGTGTCTGCAGTTATTAAGTTAAGCAAGACGAATCCTGGTGTCAGCATCTCCCTTGGCTTTGCTTGGGGTTTGCTCCTCCTGCAGGACTCCTCCTGGTGACTTTGGGCAGGGTGACATTTCTGGGAGTCTGAAACTTGCTGGACAATTTCTATCTGAGATGTGACATCACTTCCCAGAGGGAGGCAGACTCCAAGGCACTGCTTCTGCACTGTGTCTTCCTCCTGCAGAGCTCTTTGCCACAGGGTCTATTCCTTAACATTGATTCAGAAAACACTCAGAGTATAGGCATTTCAGGGTGTTGCCTGTCCTGAGTCTCCTGAGGAGCTGAAGAACAGAACCTTGCCTGGGTGACCATTTTCAGTGACAAAACATGCTTCAGTTATTCATAGAATCCCAGACTGGTTTGGGTTGGAAGTGACTTTAAAGATCACCTTGTTCCAAACCCTGCCCTGGGCAGGGACACCTCTCACTAGACTAGGTTGCTTGAAGCCCTGTCCAACTTGGCCTTGATCCTTACTAATTTCTTGGCTGAGGATGAAGCTCTCACTGTTTGAAGGTGCTTCTTACAGTGTCCTTCCTTTGACTTGATGAACAAAAAGCATCACATGTAACTGTATCTCTAAGGGATCTTTACCTAGACTAGACAAACTACCTGGTTTATCTAGGCTAGGTTTATCTTGGTTGAGGTGCTTTGGGGTGATTCTACTTTGTCAGACTGGAAGATGAGACCCCCTATCCCTCATCCCTGTGATGCTGCTGTAATGGTACCCGTGGGGCCACTTAACCCCTAGGAGGAGGACACCCTAGTTTGCTTGTCCTCTGTGATTCCAGGCTTTGGCCACCAGCAAAGGTACAGCAGTTGTTTCCATCTGCACAGTAGAAGAGGTTGTGGTTTGAGGGAAGGACCCTGGTTCTCAGTTCATTGCTGTGCCAGGGGAAGAAGTGAAGCTTGACTGCAAAATCCAGAGGTGTAAACATCTGAGGAGCTTTGCTTAAAGTTCTCCCCAAAGCTGTGACCTCGATGTGCGGCTGCCACTCTCCATTGCCTTGCTCCACCAGGGACTTCCTCCTGCCTGGTGCCACCAGCACTGGATGTTATAGGAGGTTTTAGGGCTGGCAGTGACAATTTAGGGGTTTGCAGAGCCAAGGCTTGCTGAGTTAAGCAAACTCTTACACACTTCAACTCTGGTGGTCTTGCTGCTGGTAAGACTTGGCTATGTAGAGGAGAGCTGCCTGGCCAAACTTTCAGCAGCTGGGACAGAGGGACAACCTTCAGCAAGACTTTTGTCCATCTCTTCCTTGCAGGATTAATGATTTCTGAGGGAAAAGGGGGATCCCTGCCAGTAACAGTGGCCTAAAATATCCCACGAAAGCATACAGAGCAGTGGTGGTGTTTGCTCCAGAGAGGCAATTCAGTCCTTGGGCTGGTCTTGGGCTCCATCAGGTTTATGGCAGCATCTCTCAGTTGCTCGTGGAGTTTGCTCCCCAGTCCTGATGCCTTATTCCCAGCAGGTTCCTGCTGTGTCTTTCAGCACCCATCCCTTTCCCTCTACCTGGCATTAGAGGGCAGTCAAAGAAAACCTTCCCTCTCCTGCTCCCCCAGCTCTGTGGCTGCCAGCCAGCACCACGCACCCCCGAGCACAGAACTCACCTCAGAGCAGGAGCATTTGCCTTGCCCTCACCCTCTTGTTTGGGGTTTCTGGCCATGTTTCACCAGTCAGAGCTACTTGTGGTTTTGTGTCTGACATTTGGGCTGGAGTATCTGCAGCACTGCTCAATTCTGGGCTCTGCTTCTCCCCTGCCTCATCTCCTCCTAATTGTCCTGTCTGAGCCCCGTCTGGGAGTGACAAATCAGGGCACTTGCAGTAAGTGATGCCATGGATAAATACTGCAGGCACTCGCTCCACGGCTGCAGCCCCTGATAATAAAAGCTATCAGAATCTCTTCCCCCGCCCATGCATAGCAATTACCACCAAAGGTTTGCTCCTCCATCACCACAGAGGGATGTGGGGAGTGAATCGTGGCTGTGACAGCAGCACTTCCCTCCTGCTCCGCTGGGACGTGGCTTTGGGCTGTGAAACACCTTTGGTTAGCCTGGTGCAGCAGCAGTTTGAAACTGTGTGAGATGTGGGTACATGTTGGGGGATCTTGAAGGAGCTCACAAAATTCTGGGCACTTGGGCCCACTTTGGAGGACTTTAGTGTCTGGAGTGGCCGTGGGGGGTGGCAGTGGCAGGTCAAGGGTGTGTTTTGACTCATAGGTGCTGTCCCTGTGCCTTACTCGTGCCCACTTGGTGCTGAGAGAGCCTGGACGCAGTACCCATCCAGGCTCTGCTCCTCATCCTCCCCAGCACCCTGGAGGCTCTCCTGGGCTGGGGCTGTCATTCTGCAGGGTAGTATTTTTAGCCTGACTTCCTGAGAAAAAGCTGCTTATGACATTGTAGTGTCTGTCAGAGCTTTCTCGCCCACAGACTCCTCCGAAGGAGTTCTGAACCCCTGTCAGACTCCCTGGGAGGGATCCACAGCTCCTAGACATGACATTCCTGCACGTTTCCCTGCAAACTAGCAGCTGGGAACACCTTCCCACGGAGGGGCTGAGGCTGGTGGTGCAGTCAGGGGCAGAGGGAGACGCTGGGGAAGGTGTGAGACAAGAGGCTGGGAACGAGCTCTGTGCTGAAGGCTTAATATCCCAAACACAGATATTAAGTGGTCAGGCCTTAATTAAAGTTAATTTGTGGGAGAGAAGTTTTATTAGAAAATATTTCTCCAGCTCAGGCGTGGCCACGCCATCTGCTTGGGTCTGGGGGTGGCACAGCGCTGGACCAGCAGCAGGGATAGCTTGGGGACAGGCTCAGCAGCAAACCCTCTTCCCTCCCTCCTGCCTTAGTCTGGCTTGGCACTGACACTCATTCATTAGTTTTTCCAGGAGCCAATGCTGCTGCTGGTAGGGGAGGGAGCAGAGCTTAATCCTCAGTGTGGGTTCTCTGGGCTCATAGTGTCCTTTGTCCTGCTATTTGTGTTTATTTTTTTCAGCAACATCAGAGTTTGTGTTTTCTGCCCTGAGCCAAAACTGGGTGAGAGTAATTAAACACTGGCTAGAGTGGGATGGACATGTGCACAAACATCCAGGAGCTCCTGTTCCTTAGGAGACTGATCTTAATGAGCCACAGCTCCCATTAGTGCTCACTCTTTGGTCGAGGTCTGAGCTGGGAACGGAATTTTTATGGGGAGTTTTAAACACAACAATGATGCTAATAAGCTGTAATCAAAGCCAGGGAGAGAAGGGGCCCGGCTCCTTTCCCATCCCACAGCCCTTCCTGGGATTTGGAAAGAAAGGCTTTAGCTGCAGCAAGATAAACCCAAGATACTCTCTAATTCTGCCTTTAATCAGGTGAGAGCGAAACTCTCAGGGTTGGGTTATGGCTGGGTCTGGCTGGGAATGCTAGAGACACAGAGGTACAAATCCCTCTTTGAAGGGCTTGACTCTGAGCCATCTGCAGCCCTGGCCAGTGCCCAACTCACCAGGTTATTTGTGCTCTGTCAAGCTCTTTTCTTTCCTCCTTATTTTCTCCTTTCTCTCTTTTGTATTGGTGCATGTTTTTTTCACCACTGACAACTTTGCAATGACACTGAGAAATCTCTGCCCTGGGTGAACAAATGTGTCATTCGGAATGGCCTTTCTTCCCTCCCTGTGTGAGAAGTCAGATTTGGCACATTGACATTCTCTGACTAAAACCCATTTTGTCTCAATTTCTGACCATTCTTGCTCACAGTGAGTGGGTTTTGCCCATAAACACAGAAGGTGCTGGGCGAAGCTGAGTAATTCTCCTCTCAGAGGCCTTTGCTGCTGCCTTTTCCTCCCTCAAACAGCCACCTGGAGAGGATTATTGTCACAGGTTTTGATAGAAAACCTAAACCTTTCTCCTGCTTTGCTCAGGAGAGATCCAAATGCACTTAGAGTGAGTCCAGGATTCTTCAGGAAATGTTCACCTGCTTAAGGAAGGTTTTAAAAAAACCCTTTATTAAGAAGAAAAACTAGAAGGAAAAGCCCTTTTAGCACTTTATGCAATGATGGATATTTTCCTGTGTGCAAATTCAGATAAAGGGGAAGAACTTCTAATTGCATTACCCAGGGAGGCTTAATGGTGTTTGCCCAAAGTATCTTGTCGTGGGAATTCACCAGAGTAAATTCAGTTTAATTTCTACTGAAATTCCTTTGCTTCATCCCTTCTGCTTTCCAGAGACCTTGTAGGGCTGCATGGGGGAGGAGAACCTGTGGCTTTGGGTTCCAGCAATGACAACTATTGTGTTTGGAGAGAGCTGATGGCAACACGGGCTTGGGATGCTGTACTGGGTGACCTCCTGTGCTGGCAGGACACAGGACCAGTCTCTATTCCACCTGTTGCTCAGCATTTTGGCTTTTTGAGGTAGCTGTTGACACCTGTATTCCTGCAAAGTCTTCCCAGAGTGAGTGAGAGGTTCTTACCTTCAGACTAAACCTGACTGGCTCATCTGCCATAAGGAACAGCTCTGTCCTTTGGGCAAGCCTTCAAGAACCCATGTTCACAGAATAGAAGGAGTTGGAAGGGACCCTTGAGGATCATCTAGTCCAATTTTGGGCCTAGGGAAAGCGCAGGGGGTTATTTCTGAGCATCTGCAAGACACAAAGCCCAGAGCTCCTAAATGACCTTTCTGGAGAGCACATCAGGCTGTGGGAGAAGGTCTGCCAGGGGCTGAGAAGTGTCTCAAAGCTGTGAGGGGAATCACTCATCCTGGTGAAGTGGCAATGAGGTGCCCACAACCTGAGTGTGCCTCCAGAGACTAGTTACAGGCTGAATTGTGCCTTTATGTGTCCCCATGGACATCCCAGGGATGTGGGGATTGTGTAGATGCCGATGGGCATGGGGCCAGCATCACTGCTCTCCTGCTGATTGTGGGGGTGAGAGGGATGTGTGTCTGGAAGGACCTCATGCCTCCCTGTCTCACTGCTCACTATTACAAGCAATCACTCCATGCCCCTTTTCCTAACCTTCCTTGAGAGCTGTGTCCATGGCAGGAGGGTTCTGCTTTTCCCACAGAGGCTGTCTCAGCCCTGGCTCCTCTGATAGAAAATAGCAATTAGCCAACCTAAATGTGCTGCTGAGTGGGTTTATATCTGCTCTCTCCAACCTCACCACAGTCCTTGGGATATGATCTCTCAGAGATGTTCTTCATTAGCAGTTAATAGGCTTTTCTCTCTCCTGGAAATACTTGGAGTTGTAGAAGCCTTTTATGCTCACACTGTATCCAGGGCCCCCAGATCTGGTGTGGAACAGCCAAATCTCACAGGTGGCTCTTCTCCTTTGTCATCTCCACTGATTTTCCACCCTTGACACTGCTCTTTTAGTCCTGGCCTTGGATTTTGTACCATTGAGTGTCATCCCACACCCATCAGTTCTCAGAATCATCATTTGCTTCTGAACAATGCCAGAACTTATTGCTTTGGGTTGTTTTGCCTCTGAAGGAGTGAGTTTGATGAGTGTTGGTCCCCTGTTGTTAGGGAAGTGTTGAAGTGAGTGGTGACTGAACAGCTCAGCACAATCCCCCCAGCCTGCCTCCTTTTTTGGCATTATCCATTATAACTTCATTTTTTCCAGGCAAAGCATTTCTTTGATTCATAATTCTTATCAGAATGTTCCCTCCCACAGTTTCACTAATCACTTACCCATGTGGCACAGTATCAAATGTTTCTCTGAAGTCCAGATGGTCAAGCTCTCTCACAAAAGACAAAGATTGGCTTTTGTCTGGGAAAGAAAAGCTGTTATCTCTCAGGAAAATCTCTTCCTCAGGCTCTCCCGGCTGTGTGCATCTGCGTGGAGTCCAAGCTGCCTCACCCGTCGTCTTTCGGTTTGCCTTTGAGTTGGCTCTCAGGCAGAGCTGCTGCTGCTCACACCAACCTGTGGCTGCCCAAGACCTTCTGCC
>NW_008670424.1:46020-62942 GCF_000695815.1 Acanthisitta chloris | reverse complement strand
CCCTCCTGCTCCCTCTGTGAGGTTAGTCTGAAACAATCTGTGGGGAAAGGAGTCTCTGGAAGTGAGACAGGAACTGCTCAGGTGATTATTTCCACTGCAGTAAGGGCTGAAAACTGCTTACAATTATCACTCCTGGCTTTACATGCTAAGGGGATTTGCCTTGGGGGATTAAGCTAACTGCTCTGTCATGAAGGTGAGTGGTTTGTTTTGCTGCTTTGTACCATCCTGTCTCAGGCTCAGGAAGATAAAGGCTCCCACCCTCCTGTCCTGCTCGCCAAAGCCCCGACCAGGACTCAAGAAATGCTTCTCCTCCGCAGTGAGTCACCTTGGAGATTCATTTTGGGTTATTGCAAGGTCATCTCAGGTGCATCTTTGTGTTGAACGGACTTGCACCACTGGAGAAGTGTGCATCCTTTTCAGTTCCTTCAGCTGATGTTGCTGTGGATCAAGGGGGAAAACAGCAATCAGGAGACTCAATCCATTCACTCTGTGTGGTAAGAGGTGAAGGTTTCAGGCTGTTGCTGTATGGATTCCCAGGCTGGGGGCAAAGAGTAGCTCCAGACAGAATCTTCCACTTAATTTTTCATTTTGACACAAAATATCAGTGTAATTGGCTTTTTGTGTTTGGCCAGGACTGTGCTCAAACCATTCCAGAGAGCTCTTCTGGCTCCCATGTGCATGGCACTGTGTCAGCTCCTGTGCTGCTGCCCCAGAACTGAGGGTTTTGCTAGAAGAACCACAGAGCCTTGTGCCAAAAATGTAGGGGATGGAGTTGCTGTCTCCTATTGATGCTTTTTACATGCAATATAGAGCACTCTGCCACAGAACATTGGTATTTCTTGACTGCAGGAAAAAGGCTAATGAATGCAGTAGACCACCATGGACAGGAAGCTTTCATCTCTCTGCCTACTTTTTCTGTGCAGGAGACATCAAAATCTGTATGGATGTGTTTAATTTGGGTGGCAGCTGCACTGCACTGGGCATAAATAGCCCCGAATGGGACCAAACCAGGGCCTTGAAGGGAAAGTTGCATCAGGGGAGGTTCAGGTTGGACATCAGGAAGAATTCCTTCACTGAAAGGGTGATCAGGTATTGGCAGACCTGCCCAGGGCAGTGTTGGAGTCACCATCCCTGGAAGTGTTCAATAAACATGTGGCTGTGGCACTTGAGGACATGGTTAGTGGTGAACATGGTGACGGTGCTGGTTGAGGGGTGGACTTGATGATCTCAGAAGTCTTTTCCAAGCTTGGAGATTCTGTGAAAGAGGAAAAGCTGAGACTGGTTGTGATTTTGGGGAGAAATCACCATTTTTTCTCCAGCAAAGTGATCTAAAGCTTTCAGTGGTGATGGGAGATCAGGCTGAGACAGCCAGGGAGCAGGACCACCAATGTCAGCAAGAGATTTTGTTACAGAAGGGTCTACACTGCAGAACTTGGGTCCATTCCCAGGCCTGAACAATGCATAGCTGGGGATCTGAGTGTTGCATTTCTCTAGGTTTCTTTGGGTTAATAAAGACCTTGCAGTCCCTAAGAGTTGTGTTCTGCAAATGTTCACCCTTCTAGATTCACTCCTACCTGAGTCAGGATTAGCTTAAATACCCCTGAGCAACCATCCCTCTGTCCCTTTCAACAGCTGCTCTAGGAGGAAGGACCAGAAATTTGCTTTCTCTTGGCTCTATGGGCTGCTTGTAGCTTGAGGAGGTGATTAAAAGGAAATAAATCCCGAGTGAATTAATTGAAAGGGTCAACGTCTGTAGTTAATCAGTTCAAACTGCCTCTGGTTATCCAGCTGTGTCTTTCATGGCAGCTGGAAGATGTTGGGGAGGCAGAGCCATCTAACATGGCTCTGTTTGGTGGTTCTTCAGTGGACACAGGGACAAGTGTCCATGCTTCAGACGTTTATCTAAGGTCTTGTTTTGCCTCTATTCCTCCTGGCTGTGTCTATCTCTTAGTCAGGTGTTGGTTGGAATAACTTGCCTTATTGACACCTTTTCAGTGCTGATTTGGATGCTGACAGATATTAACGGTTCCCTGAGAAGAAACAGGTGTTCTAGCATGGTCCAGCAGGCAGGAGAGGAACAATCCTTCCCCAATGTCATTGGTTATGATGTATTCAGTGACTGCTGCCTTTTTTCTGTATGAAGATTTCCTTGCAGCTCACAGGTAGTATTCCCTACTTAGCATTCAGGCCCTGGGCAAGGCACTGGAGTAGAAAACCTGCTAATTTCTTTTTAATGCAAACATGGATCTTGCAAGACCTTGTCAGGTGATTGGAATGGGCACAAGCTCCTGCTTATGTCTCAAGGTACCGCTTGGTGGGCCCTGCAAGAACATCCTGGGTGTTCCTCATGGGCATTGCGGTTCAAGGGACAGGTTGGAGCCTGAAGGGATTGGGGTGATTCTCCTGGCTGCCTCTGTTTCACAGTGAGGAGCCACACCTGGGGTGGTTTGGTCAGAAAACATCACTAGTAGAATCACAGAATCAATAATAGGGGCATTGCAACAACTCCTGGGCTCTGCTGCCACTTCCATGTTCTGCCATGGGTGGGTGGGTAAGGAGCAATGTTTGGGAGCATGAGGCTGTCAGATCTCCTGGCTGATTTGTCCAGCTGAGGTGTGCACATGGATCATTTGCCCTGGGTGGGGTTCCTGGTCACTTGGCTTGTGCTGTGGGACTGCCTGGGGGTCACTGCCCTCACAGCTGGATTCCACTAGGAGCTGCACAGGGCTCATGTTCCTTTTTTTTTGAAAGAGTGACCATGGGGCAGAGTCAACACAGCAGGACTTTCCCTGTCTTGTGCAGGAGCTCTTCCCAGGAGAGCTGCCATCCCATGGGGCAGTGAGACTGGCTCTGTGGACATCTGGCAGGTGTTGGAGTGGATATTGTTTGGTATCCCTTGAGGTACAACTTTCTGCATCCTTTGCCTTCCCAGGTGGAACCTCCCCAGGTGATGGGAGGAGACAGAGCAGAGCCCTCAGTACTTGCACTGCAGCCTGAAGGATGCAGCAATGGGCATCTCTGAGGATGCTGTGCTCCAGCTTTGGCTGCATTGTAGGGTGACACCTGCCTGGCTTTGCTGGAGCAGCTGAGCCCTGGAAACAGGACTGGGACACTTGTAGCCTCTCACACCTTTGTTTTGTACCACAACCTACAGATTTATTCCACAACCTATTTACCTCCCATTGATATTTGTCATCACAAAGTGCAAAGCCCACCAAAGGTGCTTGATAGGTCCCCTTGGCCTGTAGTGAGGCAGTGCTGCCTCCAGCCCAGTCCTGCTGGGGTGAAAGAGGAGACAAAGGCATTAATTGGTGATGAATAATGCATTTAGTTCCCACCTAAAGGTTGTTTGATCTCCATAGACTTCATTCCTCTAGTGACAGGGAGCCTGGTATTAATAGCTTTGTGCTTAAAGAGCCTGAACATCCCAGCCAATACATCCCTGCCCCAGGCACAGCTTCCCATTACTCCTTTCTTTCCAAAAGGAATAATCATTACTAATACAATCCCCTCTCCTGTAGTCTCCACTGATTCTCTCTCCCAACCTTGGTGGTGCTATGACTTTTCACAGCAATTTCTCAAAGTGAAACAATTACTGAACATGAAACATCCTTTTTCTGGGAAAGCAGCAATCAGGAGGGAAGATGTAGTATCCCTTTAAAACCTCCCTGTACATTCCTCTGTGCACACAGAGCCCCTTCCACGCTGAGCAGAATTGGACGTGATAGTTACCAGTATAGTATTTAAATGAGAGTTAATTACCATAAACGGTTTGGATTTTAATGGCTCCTTCTGTACAGTATGTAAATCAGGGCTGGGCTGGGCTGGGGAGCAGCAGCCTCTGCTGCTGGGGGTACAGGGATCATTCCCAGCACTGGGACTGAGCCTCCTGCTTTCCGTTCAAGCTAATGGAGCAATGGGGATGGATGCTGGCCACGCTGGGGAAGTTTCCCTCTCATCTTCAGGGACAGACCAGCACCGAGGATGCTTGTTCTCCTGCCTCATCCCACTCCCTGCCCAGAGGCTTCCCGAGGAGGCTGATAGATGCCAGAACAGATGCAGTTTGGATCTGGATGAAGGGATGTCTCACTGTCAGTGTGATACAGCAGCTCTTGACCGTTTCAGTGGGGTTTTTATGGGGTTTTAGCACCCAAGCCAAACCCAAGATGATTCCATGGTGGTGGTTTGCTGTCCTTGCACCCACACCCTGCTCCCACCTGCCTCCAGCCAGCCAGGCCTGCAGAGGGGAAGGGACTTCACACGAAGCTGCTGGAGACCAGCAGCTCTTCAGGCACCTCCGTATCTCCCAACCCCACTCTAGTCTTTCTTCTTGCCTCCCTGTCCCTCCCCCCAGGGGCCCTGGTTTGCCTTGCCAAGTGTCTCACTGTGAATGCCTCAGGCTGTGCCGCTCTCAGGCACAGCCTTCATTTAGCCTCCGAGCTCAATTACATCTCAGGATGGCTTGAGGTAATTAAGTAATATTAGAACGCTTTCCTTGCTTGTTTTCTCCCCTTCCCTAATGCAGCTCTGAAAGCACAAGCCTCTCATCCACTGGAGCTCACTTCTCCAGCCTCTGATTCTCCCTAATGCACCTCCCCACGAGGCAGGCTAATTACTTGTCTGAAGGACGTCATTAGTGCCACATTCCCGCTGGGATCCAGAGCCAGGCACGCAGCAGGGAACGCTCCCTTAGGTGTCTCCAGCCCCACCACCTGCAGTGCCAATGGTGAGGAGAGGGTTCAAACTTGAGGGGCTGTGAGGGGAGCTCAGCCAGCACAGCAACGTTGCTTTGGGCTCTGTTGGGAGCAAACTCCTTCCTCGGGTGTTTTGCATCCTTCATCTCTGCAGCTCACTGGGGTTTACAAATATTAATTGATTAAGCCTCTCAGAGCTCCTATGAGATAAGCAATTGCATTGGCATTATATCCACTCTCACCTCCAAGTATTGGACAGTGCTTTCTGCTACAAGAGAAATAAGGAGGTAAATCTTAAGCACGCAGTGAGATAAGAAATGCTCTGGGATTATCTGCCCATCTGACTGGCCACAAGTCTGCAGCTACCATAGCAGGCACCTCTGGCACTGCTTTTGGAACCTACAGTCCCCACTCCTCCCTCTTGTATCTGTGTAAACCCCAATGAGCTGTAAATGCCCATGAGGTGTAAACCTCTCTACTGTCTTCAGTGGATGCTCCTCGAAGGCTTCCCCAGAGGGAAAAGACACCAGAACTTGTCTGTTTGGGGAGCCCATCATTTGCATCAGGGATGGGATGCTGGTTCCCAAGGAAACAAAGAGGAAATGATGGTCATACATTAATACTTTTTGTTCTCTCACTAGGTGATTACAAGGACATCGTTCTGGTTTCAGACCACCACATCTCTCCTCTCCCACCCAGTGTGAGGTGGCCACTGGGCTCCCACAGGTGAGTATTGCTTTCAGGGCTATTAGATGCTAGAAAAAGAAGTCACAGGTAATTTAGAGTAAAAATTGCCATGAAAGTTCTTGTTCATGTTGTGCTGTTGTCCTGGAGAGATGCATTAGCTCTGCCAGCCAGGCTGGAGTTTGCTACCTCTGGATGAGGACAATTATCCCAGGTAGTCCCTACCCCTGTGGGGAACCTGATGTTCCCCTCTGCCTGCCTGACTCTTTGGGGCACTGCCAGAAGCAGATTGGGGACAGGGAGGATGCTGCCCTGGCCCAGGCTCACTGCTGGTCGATGTAGGATAGCAAAGTATCCTGATATTGGATACCTCCTTTACTCTGGGTGGAAAGGTTCACTGCACTCCAGGATATCCCACAAGCGTTTTGGGGTTTGATTTAGTTTTTTCTACTTGCAAGTAGATTTTTTTCCCCAAGAACAATAAGCAGAAACCAAAAGGAAGTAAACCTTAGCTTTATATGTGTAAGGATTGATTGCAAAGTTTTTCCAAAGGTATGTGTTGTGGAAAAGGGAAACCCACTCAAAGGTGGGTCAGTCAGGACTTGGACACAGCCAATGCCATTTATTTAGGTCAAGCTGGGCTCTGAATTGTGGTCATTGGTGGCACCTGCCCTTGGAGGCATCACACTAGAGCAAAACTATGGAGCTGCCTTTAACCTTGGACATCATTGCCACAGCCTCGTGGGTGTTAGGGCTGGATCTGAGAGGCCTCTGGCTGATGAAGTAGAGGTGAGCTGGTTCACCTCCTCTTTTCTCTTCTCCTCTTGGAAGGATATCTCTCACCTCTCTGCATCTGCTGTGGATTGTTTCCAGACTTGGGTGAAGGGTCCCTGCCATCCTCCTTGCTGAACAGAATCCCTGATGATCCAGAGCTCTGTATGGCTGTGCAGGGATGGAAGGGCAGACTGGCTTATCCATTTTGTGCACAGCTGTGAAATGACAGGGATTTGGGAAGAAAAGGGCTGCAGCAGCAAAGCTAAGCTGCTCTGGGAAATGTTGTGTGGAGAAGCTAACTGTCCGAGGTGTGGGAATCCCAAGCTTTCCCACAGCCTCTGCCTCTCCAGTTGGGGCCAAGCTGCCAGCTCACTCTCCTCTGGAAAGGGAGATGGGTGATCATTGAGAGCCTGTGCTTAACTGTGGTGGCCAAAGCAGAATCTGGGCTGTGAGAGAGCTGCAGGGGGAAGTGCTGAGTGCAGGGCTGGATGGAGCGAGCGCTGAACCGTGGCACCAGTCTGGGCCCCGAGACACAGGGGAGGCTGAAAAGAAACAGCAGGATCAGTTCAGGTGAAAGGAGGGGTGAGGCACAGAATCTGGGGTGGGGATAAACCTGCCTGGTAGGTAAAGAGTCCTAAGAGTGTTCATTTCTGCACACTGTGATCTTCTTGGGAACCTGCGTTGGTTCTGGCTCTGGCTGGTCCCACCTGTGATGGGCTGACAGGGCTTGTGTAGACTCAAACTGTCATTTGCACCTCTGTTTGCTGCTCCTTGACAGCTGTGTGACTTGAAATATTTGCCCTGGCAGTGCCCAGAAGCAAAGGAACAGGAGGCAGGAGCTGATCCAGCCGCTCCTGGTGTAATGGTGCTGATCCAAAGGAGCACTGAGGCCTTGCCATGAGCACCATGAGTTGTTTTGGCTGTATAAACAAGGGTCTAGTTTCTAACAGGCTCCTGTAGCCTTTAATCAGCTGCAGGTTAAGGCTCTGTGTGTTCCTATGTGTATCCCATTTGTCCCAGGCCAGGGCTATGTGTGTTCCCACATGTCCCATCTGTTCCAGGCCAGGAACCACAGCCTGTAGTGGCTGCAGGAGTGCTGGGAGTGCAGCAAGGCTTCCCAGCAGAAGCACCTCATCTCTTCTTGGGTATCTAACGCTGAGGCAGGGAAAGTTAGAAGATAAACAAGGAACTTCCCTGAGCATATTTAGCCCACTTGAGGCTGTCCATGCTCTAATGACAAGTTCTGCAGGCTGCAGACCCCAGTAATTACAGATAGTAAATCCAAAATGTGTAACTCCTCTGCAGCACTCTGGACTGGAGGCAGAAATGAGTGTGGCTGTTGCACACTCCTGAGCTGATCTATCACCTTCCCTCCGCATGCGACTCCAGGACCAGCACAAAGTGCAGCTGCTCCGTCCTCAGCAGTGCTGGGTGAAGGGAGGAAGCCAGATCTTTATCCTGCTTCCACTTCCCAGTCAAACTAGCTCCAAAATGCTGTTTCCTTTCCTTAAGAGAGATGATTCCTGCTCAGATTTTGAGTGGGAAACTCTGGAGGGAGATTCTGTTTGGTTTTCCTTCCCACCACTTTGCTTCCTTTCCTAATGACAGCAGCTCTTTTGTCAGCCCCTGCATTTCTTTCCACCCTCCGGTTTTCCCAGAGAAGATCCTTTACATTTTCTACCTCTGATCACTACAGGATTTCTATGCAGTAACTTTGCCCAGAGGGCAGGGAAGCAGCTCTCAGCATCTCTCTTGTAACTCGGCTGTGCTGCAGCCACTGACTGGAGGGCAGTGCAGGCTTGACTGGGACTGATTTTCCCTGGCTGTGGGCAGCCCAGCAGCACAATGCAAGTTGTGCGGAACCTCAGCTCAGCACACTGTGCAACCTGCCAGGACACCGTAAAGTTGGATTCCTCGGCACAGGCTCCTTGTGTGCTCCTGCAACCCCTCCTGGCAGAAAGAAAGGACCCCATGGCTCTCTGGGGGTGATGGATATCCTGACAGAGGCTGTTTCCCCAATTACATGGATTGTGGGTGCTTTGATAGCAGGTGGAGCTGATGCCTGCTCAGTGAGTGAGGAGGAGAGCTGCATTAGGTGTCCCTGGGGATGGAAAGGCAATTCTGGAGAGAGAACCTTCTGCTGAGGAGCAGTGACCTCATTTAACCTGCTCCCAGCCAACCTCATGCTCATCTGTCTCCTGTCACTCGAGATACTGCTGGCACCTCTGCAGTATCCAGAGGGCTGTGCTCACATCAGGAAGGGAACAAAAGGACACAGAGCAGGAGAGGCAGCAGCAGATGTTAGCAAGGACCCATCAAGCCTCTGTCCTCCATGAAGCTTCATGGGATGGATGTTACCCTCTGTGCTTCTTCATACCCTAATTTCATCATGGACACTGCCTGGGAAGAGATGATCTATCCAATGGGAATGACCATTTGTGGGTGTCCCACGCTGTCTCAGGGTGGTGGGATCAGTCAGGGACGCTGCAGCTGACTTGCCTAACAGGCAGGGAGGTGCAGACTTGCAGTCATGTGGCCTCTTATTCATCACATTTAATGTGCAGGTTTCTTTAGCCTTGATCACTTCCAAATTACCTGTGGGAAAGGTTCCCTGTGTAATTACAGGTATAAATCTCAGGGATGTTATTGCCAAAGCAAATGGAGCATCTCAAGCTCAGGCCAGCTGAAGAGTGAAAAGGGTGTGGAACGATGGACTAGGAAACCTCCACCCAGCACAGGGCTGAGGAGAGCTGAGTAACTCTGGAGGTAATGAGGCATTTGGGTGGTTGGGAAGAGTTCTGCAATTGTCTTCACTTGTACAAAGTAGGAACTATTGATTTCCAGGCCTCAGGCATTAAGTGATGCCCAAGTAGGCAGAGGGAAGGAACATATTTGTTCCCAGTTGCGTGGTTGACCTCACAACACCCAGCCACCTGCTGCTTCTGCTTTCTGGTCATTGATGGCAAAACTGGGAAAGACTCCAAGTCTGCCTCACCTGCTGCCGACTGCAGCAATCTGCAGGCTCTCCTTGCAGTCAGAGCTGCTGTTGCTCACCAGCATCTTGAGCACTGCTGGATGCAGACTGAGGAGAGCAACACACAGTGCCTGAGTGTGGCCCAGAGGGTCCCAGCTAACAGGGCTGGATCAGGCTCACATGGTGAGGAATCATCAGGTGCTTCTTCCTGAAGGGTCTCGGGTCGGGGTGAGGAACCTGTGGATAACCTGTTTATGCAGCAGAGCTGGGATGCTGACAAATGTCCTTGGTTAGCAGCAGAAGCCTTCAGTCGTCTTAGTCACTGGCGGAAAAATCCACGTTATTTGGTTGTCAGTGAAGAAAATGGAGTTGAACCTGCCTGATTGGGTTGCTTTTTTTCTGAGGTGAAAAGGCCCTCAGAGCATCACTGAGTTCATGTGTGCCCCTAGAGACCTGGTGGTTGGGAACTGCCTCTCCTCTGCTGCAGCACCTTGTAAAATCAACCTTACGCCCTTTCTCCTCTTCAGTTTGCAGGTACCTCCTGACCAGAGTAGGTCTTGGATGGAGACATTCACCCTTCACGTTCCCTGTCTCCTGACGGCCACGTTTACCCACCCCCTTCTTTGTGGAGAGGCTGTAGGTGAGCAGCTGGAAGGAGAGATGCTAACGTGGGGTTAGGTCTGTGCCTGTGCTCAGCACTTGGAAGGATTAGTCATGGTTCACACTGTCATCAGAAATTAAGGCACAATGACTACAGTATATTAGAAGTAAAATATTCTGTATTAGAAGTAAGGAAAAATATTAAAGCTTCGGTGTTTTGGGTTGCTAATTGCAGGCTGTGCTAATTGCAGAGCAACATACGCTCTTATATAAACTCCAGTGCCCATAGCTTACATTATGAATAGCAAGAAGAGTACATGGGACATCATCCTGATGAAACCAAGGCAAACATCTAAAAACACTTAAAATCCTCAGCTGAAACCATCCTCATGTCTCCTTGGTGTCCCAGCTGATCACAGCCCTCTAAAAGCCCTGCCTGGCTTTTGTCTTTTACATTTACATTAGTTGCTTCCAACTTTCTCATCAGCCTCATCTCTAAATCAGCCTGTCCTTAAATAAGAGTGGAGCCACACAGAATACTTCTCCCAGCCCTGTGCTCTCCTAACCACTGTTCCCTCAGCCCTTCATGGAACTGAATCAAGGCTGACACTTCCAGCACTCCCTTAGGAGAGTTAGCAAATTTAGCAGGGCTGAGACCAACAGGGTTCAAGAGAAATGCTCTGAAACCTGTGCAATGTAAGAGCCTCCAGATAAGTCTCTGAGCCACCCAAGAAAATTCTGGGGCAAGAAGGAAATTCCACAGAATGTTTTTGCCCATGAAGACTAATTATGAGTAAATAGGCCCTGGTGCCTTAACTGCTGCCCCCCAAACTGGGTGGATGCTGCTGTCCTGCTTTCTCTTCCCAGGCAGAAGGAGTTACAGCTCTGTTCCTTAGGGATTTGTTCTCATTCTGATCCCAGAAGGAATTTTGTCTAATCCAGACCTGTGGTGTAAAGTTCTGTCTTGAATTGCTCCTTGTCTGTTCCCTGTCAGTCTACCACTTTTCCATGGCTCCAGCAGTGCTGGCAGATTAGCCATCTTTTTCCCACCTTTTCTTTTGGACTTCTGAAGGAAGCTTAGCTTATTCTTTCCATTTCAGCTCAGGGGAGAGACAGTGGATGGGGAAGAAGAGGCAGAGGAAGCACAAGGCACTATGACACAGAAATGAAGCAAAGATAACAATTCTCCTAGCTTTTCCAATCCTTCTCCAGGCTTCCCAAGGCAGGAAAAAGCCACAGCAAAGCAGCTTAGGCCCTCAGCTCTCAGGGAAAGATGTTTGCCCGTGGCCAAGGAGGATTAGGGAGTATCCACAATGCTGATGCTACAAGGGATTTTGTATTGCCTTGCCTGATAATTTCCCAGGAACCTGTGCAAATATTCCTGCCTATGAAAACTCCTTGTCCTTCTCCAGGCTTCCCAAGGCAGGAAAAAGCCACAGCAAAGCAGCTTAGGCCCTCAGCTCTCAGGGAAAGATGTTTGCCCGTGGCCAAGGAGGATTAGGGAGTATCCACAATGCTGATGCTACAAGGGATTTTGTATTGCCTTGCCTGATAATTTCCCAGGAACCTGTGCAAATATTCCTGCCTATGAAAACTCCTTGTGTTTGCGATTTCCTGCTGACTTCTCCTTGCTGAGCTTACTCATACAGAGGGCGAATAAACACTCTGAGTGCTCCTGAGCTGCCAACGGTGGCAAATGTTCTGCTTGTTATTGCACTTGCTGTGCTCAAACAATTTCCATTGATGAAGCTGAGAAGAAGCTCCTGTGTGAGGGGAAGGCAACTCAGGAAGGGAAAGGAAGGGAGGACCACATGGTGGTGTGAATGTATTACCCACTCACCCAAGTGAAAGCTCTGGCAGTGACTGGGACATTGGGATATTCAATGAGCTGAAGTGAGTTCATTTAACACTCCTTGCACAGCCACTAAATGCTTCATCCCATTGACTGGTTTGGATGCATGTTCTGGTTTGTACTCTTTGACAAGAGGAGGGGAAAAAAGCAGCAGCCAAAATGTTGACTGTAAATAATTCACCTCTCTCTGGCCTCTCTTTTAGAGAGGTGGATACAGTGCTACACTTGGAGATGTAGTTCAGGCTGTACCCCTTTCTCTCCTGAGCTGTACCTGAAAGGTGGCTTTCAGCTCAGTGTGATGTGATCAGAGGTGACATCTGTTCTTCTTGGTTTGATGGACCAAAGTCCTGGGCTGCCCTGAACCTGCTGTCAACTGGTGTCCAGGGTTTCTTGCCATCCAGCCCATGCAAGTGACACCAGTGGGGAGAGCTGCCTCAGGCCACCTCAGCAGAATGGCCAAGGAAATAGTCACTGCCTGGAAAAGTTAAGGGTCTTTTTTATCTTTAAGTAGTACGGAGAAAGTCAGTTGCATTTCTGGAATTGTTTCTAAAATTCCTTTTACTCCAAGTGTCCTCACTGGAATGATTCAGGACTGTGAGAGGGGACAGACATGTCTGGTTTTGTCTCTTTTTGGGAGGTTGCTGCTCTTTGCAGGCAAACCCCTTGCTCCAGGGCACGCAAAATAAATCTCTCCTATCCTAGGTTGCACCTTCCCCTCCAGATGCTGAACAGATGATCTGCACCAAGGCTGGATGCGTCCTAGACCATTTACTGAGTCACCAGGTATGCAAAGGAAGATCAACACCTTGGCATGAACAGATCCTGGCTCTGCTCAGCAGAGACAGCCTGAGTCCCCAGTGAATCTCCATGCTGAGCTGAACCAAGACGGTCGCAGAGGCACAGGTATGTCTTTTGGGGTTGGAAAGCAGAAGATACAGCTGGTGGGAAGCAGCACACAGCCCTTAGCTGAGCCAGCAGGTCCTGCCCTGCACCTTGGCGGTTCTGCTTGTCATCACACCATGTAAGTTCTTCACTCCTGGAACTATGGCACTGATAGGTTCTGGCAGGTGGAGGGAGGAACAGGGAAATAGGAGCCTGAGAAGTGCTGAGAGACCATGTGAGTAACTTGGGGTGACCTTCCCAGCGTGAACAGTCAGACCAGGGCTGGCGTTTCCTCGTTCTTGTGCCCATCGAGACTCAGATGTCCAACCTCAACCACCAGTGTTTGTGTTTCCAAGGCAACCTCAGCTCTAACAGCTCCATAATGACATCATTTGGCTGGAATGAGCATGCATGATCTTTTGATTAGCACTGGAAGGATAAATTGGGTTACTCTCCCCACCCCCAGCCACTTGAGACATAAATGCACTGGAGGGAAGGGTAGGAAAAGCCCTGAGAAGAGGGTAAATGGGAAAATCAATTGCTACATTAATGGAGTCCTCCTTCAGCATTTCTTCCCGTTATAGATCCAGATAACAGTGATATCTTAGTTTCACAGAGCAAAGAAATTAATTACTTACTAATGGTGCAATTCAGAAATTAATTTATGTTGTCCATTTAAATGTGTCATTATTAATCAATTGAAGGGAAGGGCTGGGAGGCAGCACCAGCTGAGCTGACTTGTGCTGCCACAGGGCTCTCCCTGCCCCCTCCTTTCCAGAAAACACATCGTTCCTATACCTGTGAGCTGTTGCACTTTGGACTGCTCTGGCATCCCTCGTACAGGAAGCAAAGGGAATTCCTCAGTCCTGACAGACCGGCCCAGCTTTGCTTTGTTTGCCTAGATGTGGAGAGGTGTCAAGGCACTATGAACATTTTCAGGCTCCTTTTGTGTTTATCTGAACTCCTGGTGTGAGGTTCAGTCCCTTTTCCCCAATAAGAGGTGATGGGCAGGAGGAGGATGCTGGCCCTGGGGGTGGCTGTCCCGTGGAGATGTTTTGCTGATGGTTCCCAGCTGATGATTCCCAGGCATGTCAAGCCATAGGGTTAGCACACCATGGGCTCCCCAGCAGGGTGGGATGGGCAGCTGCCTGAGAGGGTGATAATGACATTGTCACAGATCTCATTATCTTCTCTTTTCTGCTGCATTTAGGTGGGAAGAGCTAATATATTGCACAGGACTCTTCCTTCTCTGAGCAAGGCTTGTCTCAGGCTGGAAAGGGAATTCCATGCCATGCAGAAAGTCATGAATAAACTAAGATGTGCTGTTCAAATTCTCCTGGATTTCAGGATGTCAGTGCTTTCCATATGCAGGCTTTTCCCTGGCAGGCAGGAGCCTGAGCTGCTGGTTTACACTGTTAGTATTATTAATGCCTCCAAAAATGTTGGATCTGCCACATATTTCCCTGTGAGCTCCTTGGAGCAAATGGCAACACTGAGGACTTGGGAGGAGAATCTGCTGGAGGAAACGGTTCAAATCCTGTTCGGGCTGCTAGTATGAGGCTGTGATAGCCATTGCTTTCCTGTAATGATACATAACATCCCACATTAGTTTGGGTGGGAAGGACCTTAAAAATCATCCAGTTCCACCCACTGCCATGGGCAGGCACATCTTCCACTAGCCCAGGTTGCTCCAGTTGCCCTACTGCAATACGGAAGGACATGAACACCTGCAATTTGAGAGCCAACTGTGGTGTCTGTATTTATATACAGGTTATTCCATCCCTGTTCTCCTCCCCCTGAAGTTCTGTTCACATTTAACCCCTGCGGCAGTGATGCTGCTGCTTTATGGGTTCTGGAGAAGTTTAGACAGGTGCTGATGGTAAACCAAAGCCTTTATCTGGCTTAAAGGGTTTCAGGTAGTCTCATGTTCTTCCTGACTTTTTTGTTTCTCAAGCCACTGACTGCCCTGTTGCCCACCCCAGGCACATTGTGGCCTGAGAGGTCTCTGTGCAGAGCTGACAGACTTTCTCTGTGGAGCACTGAGCAGAGAGGGTGAGAGAGGAGCAAGAAGCAGGTTGCAGAATGAAGCAAGAAATCATTTAGCACCTGCAAATAAATACTTGTATCTGAAGATTTGGGATTTTTTCTCTTCTCTTTTGTTCTGGGTGAATCCTTGGCGACTGGGGAGAAGCAGCTGAGATTGAACAGTTTGGTTTGACTTGGCACTGGAGCAGGTTAGAGAACATCCTCGCTCTCCCTTTTGCAGCTCTGCTTGTGGGGCACCAAGTTCTGACAGCAGGAGGCAACCCAGGCTGGGAGATGGTGACAACATCCCCCTTAGTGCCCTTTGCAAAGTGCTGCTGTACCTATGGATGATAACAAGACTTCAGCTCATCCTGGCTTGTGCCTTTCTGATGCCAGAGAGCCAGAAGGTCCCACAGCCTCCAATCCTTCCTCTGACACTCCTGCACCCATAAAGAAGTATTTGTTGGTGATTTCTATCATGCACCAGTCTATTCCTCTCCCAGCCCATGAGCCATGAGATGACCTTGGCAATGGGTTCACTGGCAGGGCTCTGCAGGGCTTGGTGTAGGAGTCAAAGCTTTATCTATTGCTAAGCAAAAGGATAAACAAAAAGGTATAAATACATGTTTGTATATATAGAATTCAAAAGCTTTTTGCTTTCTCTGATGTAGGAACTGAGAAGGAAAGATAAACCCCAGTTAAAAACCTTGACTTTGTGATGTTTGATGCTGATTATCTCCACCCAGTTTTCAGACTCTTTGTCCCTGTTCAGGATGGGAGAGGAGCAGTCTGGGACATTGGCAGCCTGATTGTTATTCATTTCCCTCCTATTTCCATGAAGTTAGGCTCTAGGTCCTTGATCCCCCTCACTGCCACAACCTGTGAATTCAGCCTGGACAGCCCTGGCTCCTGAGCTGGGAGGGAGTGGCTCACAACAACCTTGTGGGGTGATGTGTGCTGGCGCCCCAGACTGCTATGGCACATGGTAAATAACTCCAGAACACAAGCCCAAACTTACTGATGGGCAGTTTGTGGAGAGCTGGATTTGGTCCCACCCCTGTCTGAGGAACTTGGGCCCTTTATATCTCAGCAAGCTCAGAGGCTTGCAATTCTGTAGATCCCACTAAAACTGATCCTGAAAGGGCCCTGATACATGAGGTGGGGATGGAGCAGGGTGTTTGCTTGGCCTTGCTTCTCTTTGTTCCTCTCCCTTCCCTTCTCTATCCACCTCAGAGTCCCAAGCTCCTCACCCCCCCAGCCGTGGCAGCTGCCCCTGTGCTGGGTACATGACTCAGCCCGGTGTCAGTGATGCGCAAGGAAGTCAGTTATGATGTGATGTGGAATAAAAGGTGTTCCCAAACTCATGGCAGCATTCCAGTTACCTGGAGAGCAGGGGGGTGGGGAAGGACTGTGAGCCTGGTGCTGCTGCTGTTCCAGCCTTCTAGCTGGGAAGGAAAGAGCGTGAAAGGGTGAGAGGGGAAGCAGAAATAAAGCACAGTCAAGCCCTACTGGGAGGTCCTGTGCAGGCAGATCCAGCCTGGGCCAGCAAGTGGCTGCATCTTTGCACTCAATAACTGTTCTGGCCACTGAAGAAGTGGAAGTAGGTTTATGGTCCTTGTTGCTGGTTCCTCTAGGCTGTTGTGTTAAATCAAGTCCCTCTGTAAGGATAGATTCTTGCCTGGAGAGGCTCTGGGAGTGCTGCTCATCCCCTGGTGCAATGGGTGTCATCACTGCTGCAAGGAGCAGATCTGCACAGAGCCTTGTCTGCCTAATCCTGCGGTGGGCCAGTGCCAGCTGCAGTAGTGCAGAGCAGAGCCCTGTGGCAGGAGGGTTTAGGGCAATTTTCTCCCTAGCTGAAGCTAATCCCTAGAGATGGTAACTGGTTTAAGACCTGAAAATAGGGTCTTTTTGTGCCTTCCTAGCCATTTCTCTCTCTCCTTCTACTCTTAGCAGTGCAATCCACAGGCTCTTCACACCTCTTGCCATGAAGAAGTTTTCCCACTGCCCAGGTGCAATATTTAACCTAGCAAGTGTTATCCAATGTGACTGCCTGGGGCCATGCCTTGGAAATGAGAGCTGAGGCCCTTAATTCAGGCTATTAAAATGTGGGAACAAGATGCTCAGTCTGACAAAAAGAATATCTCAGCCTGAAAATGGATTGACAAGTGGGAAAAGAGGAGCCCATTGTGGATACCCTCAGGATATTCACATCACCCTGCTGTGATGGAGTCTCTCACTCATCTGCAGTACGGCTGAGTGTGAGACACCACAAAGCTTCACAGCAGCGTGTGATGCTCTGCAGCAATAAGTGTTCCGGGGAGTAGGTGAAGGACACTGGACATAATGTCCTGGGAGCACATCACTTTTCCCCTTTTCATAACTTAGACAACTCAGGTCTTTGAAGGGTTTTCTGTTTCAGTGCTGCTGAGGGATTCCC
>NW_008670424.1:27359-45992 GCF_000695815.1 Acanthisitta chloris | reverse complement strand
CCCCTGAGTGCTCAGCAGGCAGCACAGCCACTCAAACCAGCTTCTTCTTTGCCAAGCCCTCACTTCCTGGCTGCTTC
Source organism: Acanthisitta chloris (assembly GCF_000695815.1). Lineage (NCBI taxonomy): Eukaryota > Metazoa > Chordata > Aves > Passeriformes > Acanthisittidae > Acanthisitta > Acanthisitta chloris. Next base: position 45,915 of record NW_008670424.1, on the reverse strand, counting down.
CAACGGCAAGGCTGTACTGCAGCAGGGCAGCAGTACACGAACCTCATCTGCTATGGCAGTAGGCAGCTCCAACACTGGTTTGGCCCACACTGCTAATTATCTTGCATGGAATGAGCATCCATTCAGTGTAAGTAGCTGAAGCACAGCAGGAGGCTCAGCACCAAGTAGTGATGGGTTGGGACAGCAGCTGCCAAGAGCATCAGCCTGATTTGCAGGTTCACAGGTCTGTGAATGCAACTCATCTTCCTGGGAGGGGAAAGGGGGAAGAGGATGGCTGAAGGAGGAACTTGGAAGGTGGTTCAGCTGGAAGCAGCCCCTTGGAGTGACAGTGATTAATGCTGCATCCTTTGCCACTGAGCAGGCTGAGCATGTGGTAGGTGTCTACCAATGCTCCCTCTGAAGGTATTTAGCCCATAAAAATGAGTTCTCTCGAGTATTTGACAAATGTTGATTGATTTTCCTGCTGCCTTCCTGCCTGCTCCCTGCCTCTCACCACAATCACAGTCTACCTGAGAGTTTGTTCAGAGAGAAAAACAACTCTGGAGCAGAGTTAGCAGCAGTGAGAGGAAGAGCTGGGATCAAGCTCCTCTTTTTTTCTGGCATACATTCCACTCTACCTCTGATGCTAGTCTTCTCCATATCTTCAGGGCTTTCTAGCTCTACTTGTCATACAGTTAAGCTACTTTCTTGTTGAAGTTTTAGCACAAACTCACTGCAGTGCAGCTGTTCACACCCCCAGAACACTGGAGAGGAGATGTGCAAGGGATAGAGCCACAGAGGGACACAACTGCAGCTGCAGGAGCAGCACTGAATGCTGTGAATGATGAAAACCCCCCTTTTCATTAAGCACAAGTAGTCTTAAGGTCAGAGGCTGAGAAGCTATGCTGGAAAGAGAGAAATCAGAAAGATAGGATCACCTGCCCAGATGAGGTGTGATTGTGGACCCAGGGAGCTTGTTCCCAGCTGAGGTCAGGGCACAGAGCATCCATGAGCAGCCTATATCCAGGAAAAAATCAGAATCCCAGAATGGCTTGGGTTGGAAGAACCTTAAAGCTCATCTCATCCCACCCCTTGCTGTGGACAGGGACACCTTCCACTAGCCCAGGTTGCTCCAAGCCCCATTCAACCTGGCCTGGAACACTCCCAGGGATGGAGCAGCCACAGCTTCTCTGGGCAACCTGTGCCACTGCCTCAGCACTCTCCCACAGAGGAATTTCTTCCTAATATCTAATCTAACCCTCCCCTCTGACAGTTCAAAGCCATTTCACCTTGCCCTATCACTTTATGCTCTGTGAAAAGTGTCTCTTATGAAATGCTTACACTGACAGCAGGTGCTATATTTTCATACATAAACCTCACAATTCATCCCTGAGAAAGTCCTGTGATGCAGGAACAACCCAGACTACCAATACACAGAGATAATATGGGGAAAGCTTCTCCCCAGCACATCTCTCTGCTCTCCTCTCACCTGAAACTCATCCACGTTCACGGTGCAAGGTAGTGCCAATGCACTGAGCTTCTTGGCAAACACCAGCCCATTTAAAGAAGCTGCATATCCTCACAATTACAAGAGAGGTGCAGAAAAACACAGTATTTGCAAAGTATTCTTCAACTGATAAGCAATTTACAGGTGGAGTACCTACCCTCCCTGTCAAGATGCACCAAAGGGAGGTGAAAGGTACACCTGGATCCACTTAGATGAAAGGACCTTGTTAGAGAGGCCTAATTGGGCTGCCTTGGCTCACCCACCTGTGAGCAGTTTGGTGGCTGCTTATAAAAGCAGCACTGAGGCACTTGGGAAGTTCTTTGCTCTGTTTTGGAATCTGAACTCAGAGGGAACTTGAAAACTTGGGATAGCAGGTAAGAAATACTTGGGGAGGGGAGGAGATTTGAGATGATTAGTTTCTCAAAGGGCTCCTACTCTTAAGGAGTTCTATTTTGACTTGAGAGACACATGCAAGGAAAGAGGCTGAGCTAGCTGCAATGTTTTTGGAGTTCTCTAGGGCTAGGAACTGTCTGTCATTTCCTCCCAAACAAATACTTGTGGGAATGAGCTTGGATTGAGGGTGCTCTGCTGCAGGATGCAGATGAAAGTGTTTATCACTGTGTTTCTAGAAATGATTCAATGAGCCACAGAGTAAGAGATGCTTTACCTGAAGAGATAAGACTTTGAAAGTGCTACAACTCTTGTAAAACTTGTTTGAGAAAGGACTTCGTAGCATGAGCAGGACTTCTGCTGAGCTCTGAGGGTGACTCAGGGTGCTGTGTGTTTGCAGCTGAGGGAACTGCACAGAGACACTAATATAAGACCAATTCATTATTCAAAGATCACTTACTGTCTTAGGAGCTCTGGTGCTTGGTGACTAAGTGAAGCACATGAGTAAAGCCTGCAAGGGCAGCTTGGATGGGGCTTGGAGCAGCCTGGGCTGGTGGGAGGTGTCCCTACCTAGGGTAGGGGTGGGACAAGATGAGCTTTAAGGTCCTTCCAACCCAAACCAGTCTGTGATCCCTACTGTCCATTGCTGGTTCCTGGACTGCTGCTCCAGGTCCTTGTCACACCCCTCCCTACTCCAGACTCTGCTAAGGGGGGTTGCCTGTGTTTTTGAGGCTCTCACAGCCCTGCACTGACCAGATCAGGCTGTTTGCAGATGCATGTTGCTTTTTGCACTCAAAACCCTCTTCTTCTGGTGCAGTCTTGAGCTCTCAATGCAAATCCTGTGTCAGTCTCAGTGATAGACTAACAACTTTAGCTTTTCTACAGAGATGCCCTCAGCCATGGACATCTCTGTGATCCAGCCATGAACAGTGGTATTCCATGTCAAACCTAATGAAATCCTTTCATTAAAGCCAGGAACACCAAGCTGCACTGAGTCTTGCTCTTCCCTCCCTATTCCCCTGGATGAGTTCTGCCAGCTCCCCTCAGAGCAGCTCTGCCAGCCTGTGGTACCTGGGGCAGCACTTGGGATCATTTATCTCCAGTTATTTGATTTCTGCGAGTTTCTAAGCTCATAACAAGTGCTGAGGGTTCATCTCCTGCTCTGAGCACCTTCCCATTACTTAACTAGCAATTAATAAAGCAGCTAATGGAGTGTTTCTCCCACACAGGAATAAACACTGACTCTATTGCACTGCAGCATCTCCAACCTGCTCCCAGACTGCAGCCAGGGCACAGTTCAGGACTCTGCTTACAGGGAGCTGTTTTTCCCAGTCTGCAGTATGAAAATTTGGCTCAATCTTACTATTTTTCAGGCTGGATGGGGGAATGTTTCTTGCCCACTTGGAGGAAGGGACTGTGCTCCAGCAGCACAGTGACCCATGCCACTGCCCTGGACAAGCTGTGTTCATCCTAGCTCCCAGGGATGGTGTGGGCAAAGGCTCTGTGTGAGCCACCCGTGGGAGGTGATGAGGCTGTTTGTTTGCAATCCACCTCCACAACTGCCAGAGCAGAGGAATGTGCTGTTTGTTACTTTGTGTATACATCAAAGGAAAGACATTAACTCATCTAAACATTTAGTTGCTGGAAAGCTCCTAATTAAGAGTTCTCACCATCAGGCATCCAATTACTTATGGTGGCAGCCTCTTCTGCCCCCTCCTCTTGACCCTCTCCCCGAGTGTCCTGGGGAGGGTTGGGATCTGCAGGATGCTCTGAGGGTGAGGAGAAGGATGGTGCCTTCCCTGGGCTGACACAGAGAGGACCTGAACTCCTGCCATGTGCTCTCCCATGTCCTGTAAACACTCCCGCATGACCCACAGGCTGCAGTGTGAGACAAGAGTTCCCTGGAGGTGAATGCCCCGGACTGTCACATCGGGGAACCTGTGTCCTCAACCCTGTGCTCCAGCACTGCAGAAACTGCACCACAAAGTCCTGTGATTGTTCTTTAAAATATCCTTCTCTTCCACCTCCTCCCCCTGCCATGGAATCTTTTTATGGCTTCACTTCAATCTGTCCTTCCAAAGCCTAACCCCTGAAGACTATTGCTGGTGGCAGTGCATACTTTTGTGACGTGCAGAAGCGTGCTAGACCACTGAGCTGCCGTTTGGAGAGATCAAATGATTCCTGGGGCTGAGAAATGATGCCACTAGCCTAGAGGGCTGGAGGAAGTGGCTGGTCAGGAGCTGAGAGCTGGCCCTTTGAAGTTTGGGGTTTCTGGAGATGTCATCTCTCATACACCTCAACAGCCAGGTTGCTTTTCATTGCGTTGGAGTGTTTTTCTTGTCTGGGTTCTTAGAGAGCAAGACCTTACTTCAAGGCAGGAGGATGATGAGAGATGTATGAGCCCAGATGCTTATGCATTACGTATCTCTTTGAAATAGAATAGTTCAGATTTTTCAGAACTGGCAATATGCTAATGCCTTGTGCATTTGTACACAGAGTTTCTCCCTGGGATGAATGGAAATTGGGAGTTCCCTGATCCGAGGGGAAATCTGTGCTTGGTCTAGTTTGAGTCATGACAGAGCTGAGCCTGGCTCAAAGTCAGAGCTGCTATCCCAAAGTCCTGGAGTGGATCAGCAGCAAAATCTGTGCTGATCGTTAAGGGGCTGTTTGCTGTCCTGTTAGTGGGGACAGTCCCTGCTAGCAGGGGTAGTGTGATAGCTTGAACAGCAAAGCTCTCCATGCCCCCTCTGGTGCACACCCAGCCCCTCAGAGCATGGCTGCTTCACAGTACTGGTGGAAAGGCTACCAAAAGTGAAATCACTTAAACTAAATGACAGTGTTTCAAAGGACTGTGTGTGTTCCCAGCTGGGCTTATCTCATCTCTTCCATTAGAATCTGGGGCACTGACTGAGGGTGTTTTGTGATGTGCTATCAGGTTGGACTGTTCCAGGTACAGCTTGGGCAGGAATAGGCTTTCCCCTCCTTAGAGGTAAAGGAAAAAGTAATCTGCCTGTCACTTCTGTACTTATAGCACTTTGCATCTGGAATTTTTGAGGATTAGACAATAAATAAAACTTGTCTGATGCATTTAGTGAGGACCCACCAGTACTGCTTTCTTGGCTGTGGTACCAACACCCTTGTCTCACCCTGGCATCCAGCTCTTGAGGAGCCTGCTCTCTGCGTGGCTGTTTCCCCTCATTTTCACCTCTTCTGCTGCTAGGGCACCTCTAAAGGAGTAATTGTTTCTGCTCTCATGGTTAACATCTAATCCAGGGCGAGAGGAGCTGCTCTGCATCCTGCAGCATCTGTCCTTGCCATTGCTGGATTATCAACCCTGGGCTGGCAGGGTGTCACTCTGAGCCTCATGTCAGCCTAGTGCAAGTGTTTCTGGGGCTGTAAAAACTTGTCTGAGGGTGGTGTGGCTTGATATGAGCCACCTACTTCTCAAAATCTGTGCCTGAGCAGGAAGTGGTCCTGAGTGGATACTACAGCAAAGCAATAGGCTGTCTGTATGGATTCAGGCTAAAAATGTGCTTTACTCAAATAGGACTAGTTAAACTCAATTCTTCCTTGTTGGCTGTGACCTAGATACTGTGTGTGACAGGACCTCAGTGGCCACAGTCCTTGCTAGCAGAGACAGCAGCTGTGGCAGGTGAGCAGGTAGGAGAAGCTGTGTGAGCCTCTACCATCAGCCTCGCACATACATCACTGTCTCGTGCCTGGGAGAGACTCTGGGACAAAAAAAGCACAACACAAAGACTTCCCCTTGCACACAGAGCAGTGGCAGGTCTGGATTGTCTACAGAAGATGAAATAATTTATAAGCTTCAATTTAATGCTCCTGTTCCCCCTCCCCACCCCCTGCTGCCTCCTCCGTTCACCCTTGGCTGAATGAATGTACAAGGGAAAGGAAAGAGTTCTTGTTAATGTTCTCACACAAATGAAACATTAGTCAGGGAGACAAAAGGGAAATCATTGATTGTGCAAGCAAACCCCCTGTGAGACAGCCTGAGCACTGTCAGGGAGAGGGGCTGGAGGGAAGAGGGGAGGAGGAGAGCAGAACAGGCTGCATCAGCAAATGGAGTGTCTATGATAATTAGCCACACTCTAATCCCCGGTTCCAACCAAGCATTCACTCCCTTTAATTAGCTCTCGATTAGGAGCAGATTATCTAATAAATTGTACAAATAAAAAGTGGGTTATCTGCGTGGTGTTCCTGCACACAAGCTCTGGCTGCATGGGGTATGAAAGGGACAGGAGTAGGGAGGGCCTTACTTCCCTCTTCCCTTACTTCTTTGTCTGCAGATATTGGCAGCAGGGAAGTAAATCCATGATTAAACTGAATTAGCATGTGCTTGGAAGTTTTACATACATGCACACAAAGAAGGTTCCTGCTTGGAGCTTTTCCAGTCTGATTTGGGAGTGGGGAGTGGGGGAAGAGCAAATAAACCCAGAGAGTTTGGTTAAAAGGCGCTTTGCTGAGATTGGTCAGAATTTGTATTATGCTGTGAGCTAAGAGAATGTAATTTGGGGGTTCTGGCTGAACAGGACCTCCTTATTTTACCAGGTGATCTTTGGAAGTAGCTTGTTAGAAGTCACCTCTCGATTAGTGTGTCACCACGGTGCTGCTGTGTGAGGGCTCTGGGTGATGGATACAGAAACCAGACAGGTGAAGTCAACCTGGGTAGCTAAAGCTTCAGCCTTGCCCAGGCTGGGGAAGTCTTTCCTCTTGTGCACTTTCACAGGTACTCACTGTTAATCTGAGATCTCTTATCTCATCAGAGATCCCTTTGTAGGCAGAGATCGGAGATGGGAGCACCTAGGGAGAGGTTTTTGAGAATGAGGGGAAGTACAATAGCTTTGGTGACATCCCAAACATCAACAGCAGGACAAGCACAACTCTACCATGGTTTCTGGCTGGTTTCTGCCCCCTTTGCTCTGTTTGCTTGAAACTCAGGTGCTAGAGTTTCTCCTGGCCACTGCAAAGTGCTGAGGCTGCTCTCAAGCCCAGCACCCCAGAGTTTGGAATATGTGTGAGGTGGATGCTGGAAGGCAGTCAGGACTTCTGCTTTTAGAAGGACAGGTTGTTAACTGTGCATCTTGCCCAAGTTTTTAGATTAAAAAGATTAGTCTACAAACTCATTAGTTTCTCTTCTCAGCTCTGCTAAGAGTTCCCTGCACAGTTTGCCAGGTTCTCAGGCTTGGTGGGAGACACTTTACAGTGGGATCTGTGTCATGCTTGCCCTGTGCATGTTTTTGAGCTGTCTAAAGTGTGTAGGGGTGCAGTGGCTCTTCAGTCTGGGTCAGGTCTAACACCTTCTCCCATCTCTGTGCAGCTGCTTTGAGTTGCCTTGTGAAGGTTCTGTGTGACCTCTCCTTGCTGAGCTAGCAGGGACCTGGATTTTAACTCCAGCTTCCTCTCCAAAGCAGAGCCAGATCCTGAGCTCTGATGCTGCTTGAAAAATGTCTTGGTGTATCCTGGGCAGCAAGTGCCCAGGATGGAGTCTGAGCTGTGGTGGTGTCAGCATTCATGAGAAGACCAGTGTCTCCATGCACTTGGTGTTAAACACAGCTGGCTGGGTTCAGAGGTGAAACCAGCGGATGTGTAATGGTGGGACTGTGGGATGCATTTGGCAGAGGAGCTGTGCTGTGAGCACATCATGGACTACCTCCACCCTTGCTGATGATTTTCCAGCCTCGTGACTGAGCAGTCATTGCTTTCCTTTTCTGCTTTCAATCCAACTGGACAAGGCAGTTGAGATCCTGAAGATCCTGGGTTGGTGTGTGCTCCTGCCAGCCCAGATAAATCACTCTGAAGCACCCCTTGACATTCAGTGTTGTTGCTGTTTACTCCTTTATCCAGACTGGTGGTTGGGTGATGTCCTCCAAGGTGGTGTTGGACTGAAGGAGTTTGTTGGCATCTTATGCAGATGCTGTAGGACCAAGTTTGTTGAAACTGTGGGGTAGTAAGAGATAAAGGTGGAGCAGAACTTGGCAGCAGCAGGAGCGAGGGTTGGGTAGTGCCTGGCTGGGTCTGTTAGTCTGTTTGAGCCAAGGACGCGTCCCACTGCCGTGTGCCCGCAGTGACCTTCCATTGATCCAGGCACTCAATATGCAGCTACTTAAGAATAAAGTTCCATTTGCTTTTCTTACTTTTTCTTCTTCACTTTAATTATCTAAGATAGATAAGCAGCTGCAGGGCAATTAGAAAACAATTACCCACTGTAATCAATGCTGGTGTGGAGAGAGGCTGAGAGTGAGCAAAAAGCTCCAGAAATGGCTTAAAACAGCACTGAGGTAACACTAGACACAACTTCCTTGAAGCTCTTTGCCTTAATTCTCCCAAGGTAAAGAGACAGAAATGTCCGGAGATTGAGACAGGAAGAAAGCCAAACCAAATGACAAGAGTATGGAAACCCTTTGCACCCATCCAAAAGGACTTGAGGACAAGGAGGGGTACAAGAGTGTGTGATTTTTGAGCAAGTCTCTGCTTTCCTGCACTGCCTTCATCTGGGAAAAAACAATCCCTGTTTTACAGGGACTGGAATGGGCTCTGCACTGGCTGTTAGCACCTGCCAATGAGATCTGGTGGTTATAATGGGTACCTGGATGAAAATATCAACTCTGTTCTCAGCAGCAGCCAGAGGAAGTGACTAAAATGATAGGAATTACTAGGAAAACAGGGAAGGAAATAGCAAACAGTGTTCTGTGTGACAGAGGGTGCATCCATGCTGAGTGGCCTGCCACTGGCTCCAGCAGGAAAGGGAGAGGCAAGAGGTATTGTGAAGGTGTGGAAATGCTCCTTGCCCAGACTAGCTCAATAGGGCAGGATTGGAAGGTGATGCATGAAATGATTGCTGACTGCTTTGTCCAGTGCAAAACCTTGTGGGTGTTGAGGCAAACTGAGGCAGCATGGCTGAGGGTGCTGAGGGTGACTATTTCACAGGATGAGTACATGAGCTGTGAGCCTGTGAGGGTGTTAAACCTCTCAGGTGCTCCACATGCACTTGGCCCTATGGAGTGCAGCAGCAAAGCTGCAGCAGTGTCATCAGGCTCTGCCTTGCTGCTGGCATGGCCATGCCCAGCCCTGGTGCGTCCCAGCAGGGTCACAGGAAAAGGGGAAAACTACCTTTCTGCTGGCCCAGTTTCCCAGCTGGATGTGCCTGGGTGTCTCCTGCCTTCAGCCCTGCCCAGCTCTCTTGGCAAATCACTGCTGGGAGCTCTTGGCATGAAATCTATTGCCTGTGTTCGTGAAGTGCAGTGACTGAAACAGGATGGGATGAGAAGTTATTAGCAATGACCCAACACTTCAGTCCTGCAGCCCCTGCCTTGTGTGGTAAATCCCCCAGAAACAAGAGAATGACCCCAGCATCTCCCAGTTTGTCCTGCTAATTTGTCTCAGAGAAAGAAGTCCTGTGGAGCTTTCTGTTCTCTTTTTACCTTTCCCCACAGCTGGGAATGCCTGAAAGTAGTCAGTTTCATAGGGCTCTCACCAGCAAAATGCACTCTAAGAGCCAGCTGTACCTTCTCAAACTTGGCAAGGACTGGGGAAACCGAGTGACCCATGTAGTTCTCCTCTGATGTCAAATGAACTCTGCCCATAAAAGATAGTGATGACTTAGCTATGTTTGTGTGATAGGAAAGAGCACAGCTGGAAAAAATGGGATGTTTCCAATCTGGGAGCCTGATGCATGATAGCTGCACTGGTTTCCTCATGGCTGTGGCAAGTGCTTGTGCTGTATTATGTGACCCAAAAATTGAGTTTATGTTCCCAGCATTGGACCTGGTTTAATTTGGGCATTGAGAGCCTCTTGGAGGAGTCTGAAACCTTTGAGCTTTTAAGTGGGTGTCTGGGAGAATCTGTTGGATGCTCCAGGAGTTGGTGAGGGTCTGGGCTGTGCACTTGGAGCTGTTCCTGAGGACACTGTCTTGGTCAGCAGTGTGCTCCATGGGTCTGAGCTGGAGAGAGGGAGGCCATTTCTCATCCCAGCACCAAGCTGCTGGGGGAAAAGCAAAGGGAAACAACCAGGCAAGTTGGGACCACAAGATGTCCTGAGATAGATCCCACACAAACTTTAGGGGCTGTTTGGTTATTCTGCAGGAGGTTGGTGTCAGATCAGCTATGCTGAAGTGGCTCCTTGTGGCAAAGTGCAGAATCCCTGCTCAGACGTCTGGGGGAAATCAGCTCTCCCCCCACTTCCCTGGCAGGTGAGAAGCTCTCAGGTGGCTTTCTCCTCTCTGCCTGATTTTTTGTGCCACCCCTGCCTGTACCAAGGCAGGTAAACAGCCACTGGGCTGCCAAAACAGCTCTGAGTGAGCAGCAGGTGGCCAAGCAAGACTGAGCTAGCTGTCTGCAGCCCTGGAGAGCCTGAAATCAGAGAGTTTCCCAGCACTCACCAGCAAAAGAGGAGCAAAAGGTGAATTTTCTTTGTGGTTGCCATCTCAGTTGCTCCTCTCCTCAGTGCCTGTGCTGTGTTTCTCCAGTAACACATCCTGCCTGGCCCTGAGACCAGAGAAAGCGATGCTGGACCAGAGCTCACTCGGCAAAGCTCCTTGAGAATTAGCAATAGCAAGATTTTCCCTCCATATAGAACATCTCTGTGATTGCTTCCAATGGCCACTGATATTTCTGCCTCATTGTACATGATGTGCAGTAACAAAAGTGGAGGCTTTCGGTGAGATATTAACTGCACAAGCGTTTGGTAATGAAGTGTCTGTGCTGAGATCCCTAACTACGGTGTAATTATCAGGGAATAATGCAGGGTGAACAATGGAATCATTTCAGCCCTTTCTGCCCAGCTCAGCCAGTGACTCATGGTTTCTGGGAATTATTCTTAGAACACTTTAATGGTGCCTGTTGCACACGGAGAGGTCAATCAGCAGCAGTTGAAGTTTGGCTGTGGCAGGTGGATCTGTTCCTGGGCCAGACAGGAACAGCTTTTGTTACAAGAACTTGAAAGAGGAGAGAGAAAAATGATTCTCTTTTGTTCAGCTTCACTACCCTGAGCTCTGCTGCTCTGGGGGGGCTATACTGGTGGAATTGGGGTGCTGCAATATTTCTGGTGAGATCGATGTGTGGAGGCAGCTAATGGAGCCGTGGGATGTATTGTTTCCCTCATACCTCATCACCTCAAGCCTACAACAACAGGCTTTGAGCTCAGCCTCACTGTGGCTCTACAAACAGCCTGTGGGTAAGGGAGCTGCAGGATAAAGGGCTGAGGAGTTTCCTTCCCCTGAGCATCACAAAGATGAGAAAAAGCCTAATGGAAATGTTTCCCAAGCTTTTTGCTTGGAGAACTTTCTGATCCATTCCCCAATTCCCTGTTTGCAGAATCCTTAGCTTCCCAAAAACACACAGAGTCCAGCACAATCTCTGAGGAGTATTGGGCAGAGATTCATCTCCACAAAGCTGCTTTTATTATTGCTGTTAACTTGCACCTTTTGCCTTGTGTAACAGAGCTCACGTGTGGGAAAATAACTCTGGCATCTTCCTGCTTTATATCCTATTTCTCCTTGGCTGCACAGAGCATCCTGGGAGCAGCATGAGCAGCTTTGCTGTCTCTTCATCTCCCTTTCACTTGCTGTTTTGCCCAAACCATTCCCAGCACTAATGTGTGGCATGTTTAGGTGTTCCCCAGCTGCCCAGATTGCCTCATTTCCTTCCCTTCGTTCTTACTGGAGATGTCAACACTTTGCACATTGCTGAGGAGTCACTTCAATGTTCTGGGCTCCTTTTGCTGGTGAGACACATCCTGTAGGTGCTGAAAGGGGTTTTTGGGTGATTATTGTGACTCTCCTATGCCAATCTGACTCAAATCAGTGTTCTGTTGATGGTCATGGTGGATAGATGCCAGTGCTCTGTCGGAAGGGATGTTGGGGTGTGATGCTGCTGGGAGATATTGAGGGGGATGGGTCCCCATTGGGCAGGGGAGAGGTCCTGTGCATCTACCCCAGTGAGTTGCTCTCCAGTGTCCTTCTCCCACCAGTGCCTCCTGTCCTTTCCTCCTGCTTTCCCCTCCCCAGCCCTGACCCCTGCGCTCCCGAGGGGCCCTGGAGCCTCCTCCTCTGCGCCCCGCGGGGAAGGGACAGTCTCCTTTGACTGGGGCGTGTTGGGCTGTAGAGGAACTGACCCCACCGGGATCAGCCTTGACCCCAAACTGTTAAGGAAAAATGCAGACAATCCCGGAGCCTCCTCCTCTCCCCCTCTGTGCCCTCTCTCCTCCTGTGCAGGACCCAGGAATGCTGCTGTGACTCCAGCAGACATCAGCCCCACTTGCCCATCAGGGCTTTGAAGGTTTACTGTACCAAAAGGGGTTTGAAGAGCTTGAGAGGCACAGAATGGGTTTTGGACCTTTCTAGGAAAGGAGCATTGCCATCACAATTGCAGCAAAACCTTCACTTTAAAAGCATTTTTTAATTTTGCTCCTAAAAAGGAAAAATCAGAGGCTCTTTGTGCTTTGGATTTCCCTTCCTCTTTTCCTGCTGTTTCCTGCAGCTGCTGGGAAAACACATCACATTATCCCTACATATCTGCTCTGGTGCCTCTGCATGATGCCGAGGGCAGTGGGCTGCCAGCACTGAGCTTCTCCGTGGGCCCAGGAGAGCTTCACCCAACCTCTGCAGTACGAGTTGGTAGTGTTTGTCACAGGGATATGGCAAGTCATGGCTTTGCCTGTGTATAACGTGGCCTCAAAGGGAGAGGAGGGCTAGAAGCAGAGGCAATCAGGTTCCTGTTTCCCAGGTGGCTTTGGGGAATATCTGGCTTGAAAACCAGGCAGCAAATGGCTGCAACACTTTGAAGCTGAGAATGTGACTTGCACAATGTCTGAGAGCTCAGCTGGAGCTTCCACAATCCAAGTTTAGAGAGGTAGAGCGGGGAAAATCCACTAGAACATGAGTTTTATCCTTTTGTATTACTTGATGTGGAAAAATCTGGTATGTCAGCACCTCCTGAGGTCCTCACAGTGCTGCTGAAATGTGAGATCTACTGTGAGACCAACAGGATGGAGCTGGGAAGAAGGTTTTGAGCCTGGAGCATTGGGAGTGTGCTGCATCCAACAGCCCCTGATCACAGCCACTAAGGAGATTAAAGCAATGTTTTCTTTTTTCCTGTGCTCAAAAAATCACTGGAACTATGCAAAATGAGTATCTTTGTGCCCTTCTTCTGGTCCTTTCCAGTGTAGGAATCTCTGGGCAGAAGGAGAATGAAGTATCCTGAAACATAGTGGGTGCAACGCCTGTGTGAGCAAGGAATATGCAGCTTGTGGAATATGTACCTCCCTGGGAGTTCTCTTGTCCATGGAAATCTCACCCCAAGGGAAAAGCCAAGTTTCTAGAGGAAAACTGAAGGCAGGAGTGATTGGATAGATGTCCCACCAGGTCTGTGTCTGGGCATGGGGAAGGCCAAGCTCATGCAACTTAGGCATTCTTGTTCTGTCTGAAAGAAACAACCTGATGGTCACAGTGAGGCAGATGTCAAATCCTATGGAGAAGTGATTAAATTATGTCAGTCCCAGTTTTTCCCTCTCCCTAGCAGGTTTTCCTGCTTGGTGATCCCCTCAAAAGTGGTATAAACTAGCTCCTCTTTGCAGTGTTGACCAAATGAACCCCAATATTGATGCTGGCAAGTAGCTCCTAGACATCTCCAGAGTATTGGAGAGATGGTTTTTCCTCCAAATCAGGTCGAATAGGGCCCTCATCTCACTTCACAGGAGATGAAGATTCCCTGGACGCTGCATTAGCTACTAAAATTACCAACTGGGTATTACACGGAGCATGTTGACATGAAAAAAAATAGGCTATTTTCTTTCTCTGAGTGGAAAGAAATTGGCTGTGTGCATTCATATGTGCTCCAGATTTGGATGCTGCATCATTGTGAAAGGGATGTGAGGTGGAGAATGTCTGGGGTATTGGTATGGAAATGAACACTGTAATTATCGCCGTCTGATTGCTGATTTCCCACGTCTGGTGCTGAGCAGCACCTGGATCCTGGAGGGATGTGTTTCTCTGGATCAGGTGAGCAGCTGGGGTGCTGTAGCTGCTGCTGGCACAGCTGGTAACACATGGAAAATACCTAACCTGGGCTGGGACATGGGAAAAAAAGAGTGACGATGCTGGTGCTGTGACATGAGGTTTGACTGCTCTTAAACCTCAGCCGAGGCAGAGTGGGGATGCCAAGTGCTGCTGGGAGCCTCAGGCTGAGTCCTCCGGGCACTCCCTGCCATCCCTGTGCCTCGGGCAGGGCGTTTCCATGCCCAGCACTGACTGGAGCATAGCACAGGTGTCCCACATACCCTCCTGGGCCCCTCTCTCCTGCTCCCTGCCAGGAGGGGGGCAGCCCTGGCCAGCGAGGGCTTTGCTTCCTCATTAGCTCATGACTCCCTCCTGTCTGTGCCCTGGGTTTTTCACACACCCCCATTACTTCCAATCCCCTTCACTTGTCACAAGTAATTTGTGGACTTATTACGGGTCAGACGAACAGCACTGGGCTCTGGCAGCCCCAGTAGGGGCCCAGCTCCTCCCAGACTTTATCCCTCTGCCGTGCAGGCTCTGCTCTCTGGGCAGGAGCAGCAGGCAGGTCCCAGCCCCAATTAGCGGTGCAGGAATGTTAATTAGTCGAGCAGTCAATTATATCAGTGGACACCCTTTGCCCTCTCCCCTCTCTCTGCCCTGCCTCAAGCCCTTGGCAGGGCAGGAGCTGTCCCAGGCTGCCCATGGCTGCGAGATTTGTCCCTCCGAGGCACAGCCTCATCCTGACCTCCACTTGAACTGGGACTTTACGCCCTCCCAGACTTGCCCCACTAAGTGGCACTCTAAAAAAAGGGATATAGGGTAGGAAGGAGCTTTGGATTAGTGCAGCCAGAGGTTGGGCTCCGTTTTCTCAGCTGGACGTTGGGGAGAGAATGGGATGGGGGAGCTTTGGAGAGCTGAGCCTCTCCTGCCCTGCATACCTGGCTCTTGATGCCTATCAGCTTAGAAGTTATGGCACCACGGCAACTGCCAGGCTGTTGATACTGTCACTTGCATATCAGGAAGAAACCCTTCAGATCTGATCTATTTTATTTGCTTCCGAAAATTGCCTCCTCTCCTGCTCCTGCACCAGGCAGGCAGAAGTGCTCAGGGCTTTGCTGCAAATCCTGCGTAGCTCAAGGGGACTCCTACCCACCACTGCCATCAAGCACCTCTCCTAAACACCCTGGCCCTTGCCACTGATTTTAGTCTTCCTAGGTTTGGTGGTTTCTTATAGTTTTGCTGTAAGTATTGCTCTTTTGCTGTAAGATCAGCCTACAGTGAGCCTCAGATCTGCATCAAACCATGTCCTAAAGTTGCTGGATGTGCTTTACAAGGTAAGGTGATGCAGCCTATGGTAGGACTCAGGTGAGCTCCTGCACAGTTGTTTTGGTCATAGAAGCTGTCCCAGTTTTTTTTCTGTACAGCAAGCGCCCCTTCCCAGGGTGTGCAGCAGTTTATCCATCCATTCATCCCTCCCTCCCACCTCTATCCTATGGCAGGGTCTCACCACGCCTTACGCAGCGCGTTAGAGCCTGAGCTTCGCACAGTTGAACCTGTGCCCTTGGGCTCGGAGGTGCACGGGGAGGTAATTGAGTTGCAGTGCCACTTGCTGGTTATCTCCTGCAGTAATTACTTGGCGTTTAGCGCCGGCTCAGCCCTCGGAGAGGGAACTCCTCTCCCGCAGGCTGCGAGCTCCGGGCTCTGCAGGAAGGAACGTGTGCGCAGATGTTGTGGTACACACACGCAATTACCCTGAGCACCTCGTTCCCCTCGGATGGGGCTGTTAGATATATCAGATGATCAGGAGCTGATGATACATGATGGGGAAGAGATGCTGAAGCCATCTGGCTGTACCGAGTGTGATATGGGGAGCATCTGGTAGGCACGTGTGGAAATAGGATTTTGAGCACAAGAAGTGACTGTGGAAACATGTTGCCATCCTGCCTTTGTCCCATCCTCCTCCTTACTCTGCTATCAGATGTTCTCAGGTTGTGTGTCAGTGTTTTCCTTTGGGCATCAAAGAGGGGTTTTAATGTGCTCTAAGCACAGGGAAAATAACTGGGTCTGATCCCAATGGAAAGGGGAGGGGAAAGGTTTGAAGGAGAAGCCAAAGGCTGTGAAGGAAATGGTGCCTTGGTCTTGGCCATTCACCCTGTTAGTGGCAAAGAGGAAGGGCTGACTCCCATGCCATGACAGTGCTCGCTCTCCTGGAAGGTGTGATGTACACTTGGCAAGGGGCTGATAGAGCCTCCCGAGTTCAAACCAGCTGGATATCAAGTGGATAAAACGCTTTGCAGAACCTCGTGTGAGATCTCCTACCAGGAGAAAAACAAAGGCTGAAGTGGAGAGGGGAAGACTAGAGCTAGACTAGGAGAAAACAGCTGATCCCATGCTTCCCTGACAAGTCTCTCTCTTGCTTTGATTGATCTCTGTGAGGAACAAAGCTCTGCCAGGCTGCCAAGTGTCTTGTATCCCCTGTTGGGCTGGTTTGAGTTCCTGTGCTATTGTGAATGCGAGATCTGAGCTAAACACATCTAGCTTGAGATGTGACTACGTTCCTTCGGCTTCCGTTGTCTCCAGCTGTAAATATTCCATGATTAGAGCAAAACTGGCAATTTTGCAGCTCCTGGATGAGGCAGAGCAGGACAGACGGACTTTGCCTCCCAGGGGCTGGGAGCAGCAACTTGTCAGTTTTCTCATGAGAGGAGATAGATGTGATTCATGGGGAAGTGACACAGCAGCACATCAACCACCTCCTCAGAAGGATGGACACCACTCAGCCCACCACAGAACCACTCTCCTTGACCTGCTGCCCTGCCTTTTATCCCTGATATCTTTATATATTGCTTTTTGTTGGGAAAAGCCCTTTGGATGTCATTAGTTTGGTTTCCCCTTTGAAGAAGCGAAGCAAGGGAGAAGTGTTGAGCTGCTGGGACTGGTGTTTGCTCCCTCTGAAGCACCTGCAAGGACAGAGATTCTGCTCCTCATGGGTGGGGAATAAAAGTCCAGGAGCTAATCAATGTGAGCGAAGTGGCTCATTTTGTGCTGCAGAAGGGGAGCAGAGCATGTGTCTTCTCTCTCCCCTTTCTTGCCCCTTCAGGCAGAGATTCCTATAAACACCATGGTGAGATGAGGATTAGCTTTTCCCAGCTGTTCAGCCTTCACTTAGGACTCTCAATAACAGTAGATTCTTTCACAAGGGCATCACATCCAGCAGCTCTTAGTATTGCTGGACTCACTTGAAACTACTGGCTGTAATGACTGCAATTAGGAATTAATGGCCTCAAATTCGCCATCAGACCTAATGCCTAGTTTTTCTGTCTGCTTCTTGTTTCTACTCTGCCTCTTCCTTGCTGTTCCACAGCCACTATTATTTGTCATTAGTCATTAATCTTGAAAGCATTAGCTTGATTTTCTCTTCTTTTCCTCCAGAAACTGTTGCCTGCTCCCAGGTTTGATTGTTCACTGTTTTCCATCACTCTTTTCTCTTGCCTCAATCAAATCAGATTTGTACTGCTCTAAAAAGTACTTTTTTCCCAACAGGGGAATAAAGCACCAAGAGAATGTGTCCAGAGGTGTGTGTGGCACAGCTGATGGGGTGTTTGTGCCCTGCTTACAGCTCAGCCCACTGGAGAGGGGCAGCATTGGAGCTGTTCTCATCAGAGCTCTAATGATTCTGGGTTTGTCTGACTCTGCCCGAGTCCAGGTGTGGATAATCCCTGTCCCATACTCATCCCACAGACCTCTCACTGCAGCAGGAGAACTTCCATGGGGTCTTTCTCCAGAGACTCTGGTTGGTGTGGAGCTAGAGTTCTCCCTGTGGATCCCTGACCTTGTTAACAGGCTGGCACAGGTGGTTCTGGGCTGGGATCCTACTGGAAAATGATGAGCTGATACAAGAGGGACAAATCTCAGCCCTTTGAGCAGCATCGAAGGTGAGAGCAAAGGTGTTAAAGGCCTCCAAAAGCGCATGAGGGTGCTTAATTTAGCACTTCTCTGGGAAAGAGCTGTCTTGCCAGGGGCAGGTTAGGGTGTGTCTTTGCTGTCTGTGCAAGCTCATGTTAAGGCAACATAGGAATATTTACATACCACAAATGTGCACATCTTGCACCATAATTTAATACGTTCTAGTTGTTTTGAATCCTTTGGCTAAAAAGAAGTCATCCTAGTAGGTTTTGTTTGCTTTAGCCCTCCTGTGGCATTGGGCAGGAAGGAGGTGTGAGAGCAGTTGCATTTAACATGCCAAAGGGTTTGCCTTTGCTGTGACCATTTGTAAACTGCTGCTAGATGCTGAGCCCTGGTCCCTGGCAGGAAGAGAGTTGATGCCAGAGCATCTAGATACCTCCCAGCTCTTACTGCATCACAGGGGGACAGTCCTGTGTGGGAGAGGAATGCTGGTGGTGTGGAGGATCCTCACTGTGGTGGGTCACATCTCATTTGTCTGCAGTCATCCAGGCAGTGCCTTAGCTCCACAGTGGAGAGAGATGCTCCTAGGGATAGCTTCCTACTCTGACATTTCCATCTTCTTCCTTCACTCTCTCTGAGACTCCAACAGGGTTTTTCACTACTTCTGAAGTTCTTGTCTTCTCACTGTTGCCAGGTTTCCTTTTTTCTTTTTCTTCCATGTTTCCCCCTCCTTGGATCTTGAGCCTTTCCAAGGAAATTGCAG
>NW_008670424.1:10225-27342 GCF_000695815.1 Acanthisitta chloris | reverse complement strand
TATGGTGCCTTCCAGATGGAGAGAATCAGTGTTGGGCCAGGTTTTCCTTGCTCTGCATTCACAGACTGGTAGGGTAGGATGGGAAGAGGGAGGGAGCCAGCAAAGGATGCTCAGGGCAAGAAGTGAGGGATTGTGCATCCATCCCATGAGTCTGGAGGAAGTGCAGACAAAGCAGGGGCCAAAATAAGCTGGTTGAGTCAGGCATATGTCTGGTACTGTGGCAGATGTGATCACAGTGCCAGAGCACATCATCTCTGATGGCTTTAAGGACAACATGCACCAGGGCTCTGGCAGTAGGTCCCTTGGCAGTAGCCATGGGCAGGGAGGCAGCAGGAGAGAAGGCAATTTGCTTTAATTTTCCAAGTCTTTTTTCCCCCGGGTGTTTGTTCCTGTCCCTGCTGGGTGAGCCCAAAGGCCCTTGTCATGCACAAACAGCCAGGCCTGGCTGGTTTTGGGTGGCCCTGATGGGCCCAGACAACATGAGCTCATTGCTAGGTGGAGAGTGATGCTTCTCCTCGGGTGCAGCATTGTCTCGGTGCTGGTCTGTGTTTGGCCATGCTGCATTGCATCCCCTTGGGCAGCAAGTGCCCTGGCAGGTGGCTGCTCTGGAGGCAGCAAGGCACAACAGACCTGCTGGTGGGCAGGAGAATGTGCCAGGAGGAGCTGGGAGGGAAGAGACCTCATGGGGAGCTCGCAGGGAACATTGGTTTCATGGGACAGTGAAGTGGGAGCAAATTGGCTGTTCTGGGGAGAAGTGGGACAAAAAAACATCTTTCAGGAAGAAAATAGCCAATAACACCAGAGATGCAGCAAGCAGAGAATTTGTGAGGTGAAGGGAATAGCCTAAAACTGAGGCAGAAGTATGACCAACAGGGCAGACAAAGCCCTGTGACACTGGGAAATGGCATTACTGAAATGTGTCAAACCCACATGTGTGGCCTCCCCCCCTGCTATGAATGCAGGGAAATGGTGGCTGGGAGGGAGGGGGAGAGAAGGGCTATTTTTGTTTAAATACAGCAGGGCTAGAAGGGATCAAAGCTGCTACGAGTCTTCCCTGAAGCACTAAACATTTCTCCTGCCAGCCAAGTGCCCAGGACTTGGCAGGGCTTCAACGGCTTCACCGCTCTCCAGTAGTCAAATGCTGCTGTGGAAATCTTCCAAGTGGCTTATGACTGATCATTAGTGTTGTTTAAAAGCACGTTCAGCTGTCAGTGCTGGGCGAAACACGTAAGGAGTGTGGAGGTGCCTTACCTTTCAGAGCTGAGCTTAATGCCTCCCAAGGCATCCCAGCTCCCCCAGCCCAGCAGCTGCTTCTGTTTATAACCAGGGAGGGTGGGATTTGGGCTATGCTAGCAAAGCTGATGAGCTTGAGTTTGGCTTTGGACCAAGTCCCCTTGGTACCAGCCTTTTGGCTACTGTGAAGTGACTTGCTCAGTGTCCCTGTCCATCACCACCAGGGATGTGAAACCTTGGTGATTGTATTCCCTACCTGCAATGCTGCAGCAGTTTGGTTTGGCCTCTTGTGGGGAAATAAGTGGCCCAAGAGAAAGAATGGAGACATCCAAAGGGGACATCTCACGGCAGACATCTGCTGCGTGCACTCCTCCCTGTGTGCATGCCCAAGGGCATGATGCTCTGCAAAGGATGGACACCCCTTGTCCAGCAGCTTCCCACACAGCTGTTGCTGACTGGAGAAGGGAGGCTGCAACACCTTTTGGACACTCTTTTGCATCGGAAGTCCACAGAGACTTTCCTTGATGTGGGTGAGGAGTGCTGGAGCTCTGTCTGCTTCCCTCCTGATCATCTCCTCTGCTACTGCATTGGAGAGCCTTGGGCTGACTGTGACAGAAACAGGTGGGAAGCTCTCAATCCATAAAACTTCCCAAGTTTTCCCTCTCTCTGTTGTGGATGTGTTGCCTTGTCTTGGTAGCAAAGGCTTGGAGACCTCTCAGGTAGCACCTCCTGCTGCTGTGGCTGCTCCACCCAGAGCACCCTGGTGTCCTTCCCGGCTGGTTGGGTGGCAGGAGCAGAGTGGCTTTGGGCAAGGGAAGCTCCCTGGTCCTCAGAGGTGGGGGAGCATAGGCTGTCCCTCTGTGCTGAGGAGGGGAGGAGAAATCCTGGATGTGTCTGAGCCTCTCCTTCTCTTTCCATCCCTAGCTGTGTTGGAGCATCCTGCCAGGACAGTTGGGTTTACAGCTCATGGAAGGGGAGAGCTCTGTTTGACATATGGCTCCTGTGTTCAGTGCCCTGGATTTACCCAAATGTTGTAGCAGGGATGAGGGGAAAGAAATCAGTCAAACACTCTATTTTTCCACCTAAAACTAGCGCTGATGGATTGGGAGCGGCTGAGAGGGTAAAACACAGGCAAAATGGGCCTATTAAGAAAAGGCAGCAGAGGCAAATTCTGAGTCTCAGAGCACAGTGCCTGCCCTTTCCTGAAGCCTGGCAGAAATCACAACAAAAATAAGCTGAAAACCCCTTTCCAGCCTCATTTTCCAAGCTATCTCTGCCCAGGAAATAGCCCTGAAATGAGCCTGAGGAGTTAAGAGCTGCTCAGGGAGGGCCCTGCTGGTGTGCTGAGAAGGTTTGTTTGTGAGCAAAGTGTGTTATTACTATCTGGAAAAACACATGATATTACATTGCTTTACATTTGGGCTAGTTTTGCTGCAAGGCTCCAGCATGATTTGTGGTGGTGGGGCCAAGGGGAGATAACAAATGGGTGTCAGGATCTCATAAAGAATGGAATTCCCCCCCCCCCGTTATAGTATTAAATAGCTATTTGTATTGCAGCAATTCCCCCCTTTTTTGTGGTGTGCTGAGATAAAGAAAACTTTATTTGCTAATGCCACATTATTTAATTGAATCAGGCTGAAGTACTCCTTTAATAAATTTGCCTCCAAAATGACAAATTACAAAGATGTGGCAGAAGAATATTTTAATGAGAAGTGATGATATAGCAAGTTAGAGCAGAGCTATGTCCTCTCCCTGCCCTTTCCTCCTACCCAGCAGCACAAGAGAGCAGCCAAACACCTCTCAGAGAACTGAGCTGTGGCACAGAAGTCTTTTTGGCTCTCCTGCCCTGAGCTCTGCTCTCTCCTGGAGTTGTGATTTCTAGGTGACCTGCCAGGACAGCAGGCCCTGAGTGGCAGAGCTGAGATGACAGGCAGCAGTGGCCTTCAGTCTGCAGGATGTGGTGCCAGGCTGCACTGCACAGGAGTGGAGGTGTTTGTGGAGGGGCTGGTCCAAGGGCAGGGGATATATGGCAAGGAGGACTATTCTTAGACGAATCCTGCTCTCCTGAACCCACTCTGCTGTCCTTCCAGCACTCAGTGGTGCCAGCAGATATTTCCCTGGCCCAGAGCTGCTCCTTGTGCTGGGAGAGCAGAGATCGAAGGATGTGAAAAATCAACATTTGCAAGTGGCCGTGAGGAGGAGGAGGAAGAGCTCCAGGAACTCACTGAGGCTGACACCAGCCCCTTTAAGCACAGGGTCCTTGTCTTCTGCCACACACCAGTGCTGGGATTGAGGTTTTGAGCATTTCCCTTATATTCTGGTAATAAGGCAGTGTAACACTGTTCTCACTGGTCTGGAGTGTGGTATCACATCCAGATCAAACCAGCTCTCACCCAGTCACAGCTCTGTTTGCATCCAAAGCCTCTCTCTCCTCATGAAACTGCTAAGCTGCTGTGTGGGGAATGGGAGCTATTGGGACCAAAGCAGACTAAACCCAGAAGCAGAATGAACCTCCAGGACTGGGAGACACACAGCTGCCCTTGGAAGCAATGTGGCCAAACCCACCACATGGACTAGGTCTTGCTTTGGCAATAAACAAAAGGGATAAATTCAGGCTCAGTACTGTGAGTCCTTCCCTGTTTGAGTACTTCCCAGGGATATTTCAGTGTGAATCACTGCCATCATTAGAGAAGGTCCTTTGCTTAACCCTGAAGCCCTTTCTCCTCCTGCTTGGTCTGTCACTGATGTCATTGTGATGACAAATCTATGACATCAGAACACAAGTCCATGTGAGCTTCATGACAGTTGAGGTATTGCACATCCCCTGCAAGCAAAATGAAAACTCAGCACAAGGAACCTCAGCTGAAATTTATGAGTCTTCTCCAGGCACCAATGTCAGCCCTGACCTGGGTCCACCATGGCCAGCAGGATTTATGTTCCCTGTGCCCCAGGTCTTGCTCTGGGGGGATCATGCTGAGGTTAATCCAGCCAACACCAACATGGTGCCACAGAGGCTGTTGGTGGGGAGACCTGGTGAGAAAGATCAGCCAGAGGTGGAAGTGCCCCAGGGCAAGTTCTGTGCAGTGAGAAGCTCTACCTGATGGTGTATTTTCACCTGCTACTTGGTGAAAAGTGCCAAGAGTGAAGGCAGTTACACACCTGTAAGGCACAGAGCTGATGCCTAGTTTTCTCTTTGTTGTCTCACCCACTGGATGAACCTTGGTGTTCTTGAGGGTCATCCACCAGGCCCGAGGAACATGCCCATGATTTCATGCTCTGTGTAGTGAAGGTTCAGCAACGGAGCTGCCTCTGAGTTGGCAAGGTGGCACTTCATGTGAGGTATCTCTCTTCCACCTTTCGTTCATCTAGTCTGAATGCCAGTGCATGGCCCACTGTTGGTCTCTTGGCCTGAACAGATCTCTAGGGTGATCTTGTGTGCCATGTCCCAAGCACACTCCACTGGCTGCAGAACAAATGTGGCAAGGAAGGCTGTCCATGAAAGATCCTCTTCCCAAGGGCTGAGCCATGTTTTTCCAGGTTTCCTCGCTATCTTTTTACTAGTTTCCATGAAAACAAACCACAGTTTTCATAAACATAAAGTACCATCTGGCCCTGGAACATTGGTGGGTGTGTTTATCTCCCATCAATGGGATTTGCATGGTGCCAGGAAGATCCCAGCAAGGTGAGCAGGGCCAGTTCTGGCACAGCTCCACTGAGCTACAGCCCCAATCACTGCTCACTCCATGGTCAGGTCTGCTCTTGTGCTTCAGTTCCTTGGCTTGGTTGAGTGCTCCACAGCATCATACCAGGGAGGCTTTTTCACAAGGCTGCCCCATTCCTTCACCTGCAGAGAAGCAGAGAATAAACTCCTCCTTTCCCCATGTAGTGGTGCAATCTGTCACTTGGTGCTGACTCAGCGCCAGTCTGGACCATCTGCCCACAGCCCTGGGATTCACACTCAGGACCTCAGCATGAGGACACAGCCAGTGCAGGGCTGGGCTGTGCAGGTTGTCCATCAGCACAAAGCCAGTTCAGTCATCCTAACCCAAGGCAGTGCTTCCCCCTCCACCTCAACATCACTTGCCAAAGCCATTAGCACTGGTGTGAAACATTTAGCTTGGTGTTCTCCTACCTGTGAGCAGGGAAGGGCACAGGCAGGAGCAGATGGGACAAGGATGATTCAGAGTGTGGTGTTATGTCCCAGAGTGCTAGCCAGGGAGCTGCTTAAATCAAATCAGCCTTAGTAATGGGAAGGTACATAATTAGATGCCTTAACGATTGCTGCCCTGTGTGAGGCTTTCACAGTCTCTCCAGGTTGTGCTTTAGAGTAAGTCAAGTCTGGGAGGAATTCTCTAGAAGGGTTTGTGTTCAGCCTGGGCTGTGGGAGTGGAGGGGACATCTCCAGGACAGTGGGGACTGAAAGAATGGGTTTGTGTGTGTGGCAGAGATGGAAAAAAAAGGTGAGACCTTACCAAAGATGAGGATTTGGGCAAAGGCACATCAGCTTTTTGGGTGCTGAAGAATAGAGGCAACAGAAGTGAGATTGCATTCAGTTTCTGTGTCTGTTCACCAGAGTCAGTCAAGGAATGGCTTGGCAAAGCTTTTGAATGCCTAGAGGGTTCCAGCAAGAGGGTTTCAATAGGTCTCTCATCTGTGCTGAGGCTCCAGTCCATCACAGGTATAAAAGCTGACCTGTAGCTAAGGAAGGAAGGAAATTGGACAGACACCTTTTAGGGGGCTTTTTCAGGTAGAAAATGCTTGCTCACAGGGCATCCATCCAGGATATGGGGGATCATGTTGGAAGCCTCTCCCTGCCAGAGCTAGCATTAATTAAATATGCATAGGGCCAGAGAGGGAATCAGCAGAGCAAACACTGAAATCCTTCATCTTACAGGGGAATGCTCACAACCTGCATATTATGTTCCTAGCCTAGTGTGTGTTCTCTCTCCCTCTCCAAAGAACCAGACACTAAATTAAAAGTTCTTTTGGAGAAATCCCCAGATTTCCCAGTTTACTCAGTTGTTTTCTGACTAGTTCTCATTCCTAGCACAGGATATTGACATATTCCGGTAAGGGCAATTCTGGGGATCCTCAGGTCTTTCTTGGGTTCTGGACTTAAAAACCATGCTCAAACATGGCTCAGGGTCCTTCTGCATTGCAGAATTGCTCAGAAATGAGAAGTGATGCATTTCTTTGTGCTCTTCTTTTTCCCATCACTCCCATGTTCTTTCATGTGTCAACAACTGCCCTCCTGCCTCAAATGCAGAGAAGCTGAACAAGCCTCCTCTGCAGCACCCCCAGCCCTGCAGGGACAAGAAGGCAGTACATTTCATCTCCTACACGCTTGGCATCCCATGGGAAGCACCTTCACTGTGGAGTCAGCTGGAGGAAGAGCCCCTGTCAGTCCCTGGAGTCCCCTTCATTCTAAGGAGTGTGCAGCAGCTTGCACAAGTATTAGGCAAGGAAAAAGAACTGATTGGGGCTTGCCAAAAAGGAGTTTTATGCAAAACCCATCACAGACTGTTGTAGATGAGAAAGAAAAGGGGAAAAGCTATGCGTATGAGTCCCTCCTTGGCCACTGCTGCCTTGGGCTGCTGTTTCCTCTCCAGCTTTCCCTGCTTCCCTGAGCCAGACCAGGAGCACTCTTCTATTTCATAAAAGGGGAAATTCAAGTGATTTCGATCAATCAGCCTCACTCAGGGTCTCTGGAGAGCCGCAGCTCCAGCTCTCCTCCCTCTCCCTGTCACGCTCAAAAGCTACTCAAGAAGATCACATTTGTAGTTGGCAATTAATAAAGGAGTCCTATCATTCAGGAAAGCAGGGAGATTGTGTTAGCATCAGGCTGGGGGCTCAGCTGCTTAGCAGTGAGGAGACATGGCCAAGGTTGGATTTTTAACCTGCTTGGCACTTTTTAATCGAAATATTATCCATCTCTCTCGACTTCTCTTGGCTGGAAAGAGAAATAAACGTTTTTCTGGGGCCAGCCTAGAGCAGCTCTTCATCTCAGCTCTGAAAGGGAAGGGCTGAGGATCTGATTGTACCTGAGTGGATCAATTTTTTCCTGCCCTGCAAAGTCCATCAAGTTGCTGTCTATTGAAATCTATTTAAGTCATTCTCATCTCTGGTGGCTACTTTGTGATGGCACCCCCAGGTACTGGGGGGGAAGAAATAAGATGTAACAGGGAGCTGGTGCAGCGGGGTGAAGAGAGAAAATGGCAATGCAGAATCTCTTCCTCACTCTGCTCACTATGCAAAGGAAAAAAACTCATCCCTTTAGTGAAAGCCATTAAAGAGAAGGAGGGAAGGAGGAAAGAAAGGAAGAGGAGAGTCATTACAAGACTTTGAATCTGGAGGTCTTTTCAATCTCTGTAACCGAATGTAGGCTGTCAGCACAGAAGAAAAGCAGAGGCTTTGCTGATAGCACAGGTACCAGTAAAACCTGCTGCGCCTCTAATGAATACTGACAAAGCACTTTGGGAGGGGAGGGAAGGAAACCCCACCAGCTCTTGGAGCTTGTCCTGTGCTGTGGCCTTTGTCTGAACCAAGGTGCTATGTAAGGAAGGACCCCATGGCTCCTCTGGACTGGCAGGACTGTCCTGCCCTGTGTGGAGGGAGGAGCAGTAAAAGTGCTGATGGGATTCAGGAGCAATTTGGCAGGGAATGACTGGAGGATGCAGCTCCCTTCTTCTTGCACCTGATTTAATACAAGAGGGGTTGGAGGAGGTGGCCCTGCTCTTCTCTATGTTTAGAAGGAGCTCTCAGAGCAGGTCCTTGGAGGTTTCAGTGTTCCCCAGGGCTTCCTGCAGGGCCTTGCTGAACTCAGCCTCAGCAGAGCTGTGGGTTGCTGCTTTAGGAGGTGGTGCCAGCTCAGAATGCTGCCATGGGATTACTCCTGCAGCTTTAGGCTTGTGATTGTGCTCCATGATTGCACCTCCTCATGGAGTCCAAGTGGTGAGTTATTGCTTTGTTGTGACAAAGAATTTCCAGCTTAGGTGTGAGCTGTTTCAACACCAAATCCTGCCACAGAGCGAGATGAGTTGTATCCTCACCTGCTGCCTCACATCCCAGCTGGAAGTAGCTGTGCTTCCCTTACCGATGGTCCCATGGGACCTGTCTCCCTGCAGCTGCCTGGGAAAGCAAACATCCTCCCTCACATCACAACTGTTGCTGCCAGTGCTGCCTTCAGCAAAGGTACCTTTCCCTTTAATGCTGAGAAGGAAGAAGGAGCAGAGCTGGCCGAGGAAGGCTGACAACAGTGAGAATTAGCAGTCCACACAGCCCAGGGATGTATGCAGTAACCTCTTTTATGTCTTATTCTCGCCCAGGGATACCTTTATCTTCTGCAGCACCGAAGGATTTTTAATCTTCTTCACAAAGACAATCTTTGCAGGAGGGGGAAACAATCAGCTTTTATGGGGCTGTTCACTCCTTTATTTATTTGCAAATTCTCAGCAACAGTCAAACTTGAGCAAGGGATAAAAAAAGAAACAGCTACCACAAAAAGAAACAACCCAGAGAAGGTGAACAGAGAGATTGGCATTTTTCTTCCCACTGTATCCCCCAGAATAAGGAATGGATGTCTTACACGTCTATAAATAATAGCCATCTCTAACCTACCAGTATTGAGATGTAAATGAGGTAACAGTGGGGATTTCATCTCATTCAGCATGAAAAATGAGTCTCCTGTTCCAGGGGTTTACAGACATCCTTTGAAGCTGGAGGCACAGGTCTTTGCTGAAGCACAGAGCAGGAAGAGAGGCAGGTGACCTCCAGCTGAGACCCCTCCTGCCATGTGGCCATCCCCTCATGTAGGGTCTCCAGCAGCGTGGCCAGGCTTCCTCTGCTGAGAACTGGAGGGGCAGTGGAATGGTCTGGGTGCTTCTGGAAAAGGGATAGATGTTATTCCACTTGAAGCATGGAGGAGATCAGTCTTGATCTCCTTCCCTCCACACTGTCCCTGTGGAGCAGCTGATGTGGCAGACCTTGATGGCAGAGAGGGAAGAGGGAGTGGGAGCTCTCCAGGCATGGAGACATTTCACCCTTGATGTGTTGGCATTTCAGATCCATCTTCTCTCCTGTTTCCCATCAGAAAGTTTGCACACAAAGGGCTCTTGATGCCTACAAGAGTCTTCCCTCTCCAGGAGTGTTTTCAGTCCTGGCATACCAATCACTCAAAGCAGGCTCAGACGTCTTATTAACCATTCCAAGCGAGATGCTATTCAAATGGCACTGTCAAGCTGGGTAGGACCTGCCTCTCCTCATCTGTCAAGGAATTTCCTCCTGAGTCTAACTGCTCCGAAAACAAAACCAGACAACAAAAGCCAAACAACACCTGAAATTCACAGCATCTGTGGGAAAACACAGATTTGGTGGTTGTTATTTAATTCTATGGAAGTTGCTGCAAGTTTAAGCCCAGGTAGTTCAGAATTAGGAGCTCAGGGTCACAAAGGTGAATATCAACTGGAGTTTGGTTCCTCTAGAAGTGCTTGTCAGAAGGAGGTGGAGGAAAAAAACCTACAATAAGTAAGATTCCTCTAGTGCTGTCACATCTTTGCTTTCTGCAAGAGGTTTTTGTTCAGTGGTAAGACTGGAAATATATTTTTGGAGAAAGACGTGTCACTATTGGAAAGCTGCTGTTCCTGAAGAGCTCTGTGGGCTACACTCCTGATTGCTTAGATGCATAGAAATGATCTTTCACACTCCTGCAATGATTTGGGTTTCAAGTGACCTTAAAGATCATCTAGTTCCACCCCCTGCCATGGGTAGGGACACCTTCTTCCACTTATTCCAACACAGAAAAGCAAGTAGATCTTATAGCTCAGACTGTAATTAATCATCCTACAAATAGCACATGGCCATGAAGAAGGAATAGCTCCTGAAGCATGTGGGGTCCAGCTAGTGAACAAACTGAGAGTGTCAGGGAAAACACCTGCTGGGTTCTGCATGCTGCCCACGAGTCAGGGCAGCCCTGGTGTTCTTAGCCCTAAAGCCTTTCCCAGAACCACAGCTTCAGGGCTGGACAGAGAAATGATCTGATCTCTGTGCTTCATGAATTTGGAGTGTGGAGATTCATCCCTCTGCTCCTCAGCAGTGGAAAAGGGAGTAAGAGCACTTCTTTCCCAGTGTTGCCTCTCCCTGCTTTGCCCTCCCAAACTGCTGACCTTTCCCAAGAGAAGTCCTTCCCTGGTTCACGTGCTTTGCTCCCCATCCAGACTCCTGACTTTTTTCCCTCTGTGATGTGTAAGTGCTGCAGTAGTAAAGGGTCATTACAGATCTATAAATAGTTCACAGCACTCCAATTAGGAAGGTGCACTTAATTGCATGGAAAAAAAAAAAGACAGAGGGGAAAATTAGCTGCTGCTGCAGTCCTTGATGAGGAGACCCTTGAACTCAGAAGAAGGCATTCTCAGGTCACTCAAGGGTGTGGAGAGCAGTTGGATTAGATGGAGTTTGATTCCCTCTGGGTCAAGGTAGGAGTGGAGAGGCTGAGCCCACTTCTCCTGGCAGGCAGGAATGGGTGATGATGGTGGGAGAGTAGGAGACAGAGTTGAGCAATTTCTGGGCTTTGATAGCTGAGCCTGACGTCAGATGTGCCATTTGGGCTGTGGATGAGCAGCTTCACCTGCCTTTTCCATGCTGCTGGCATCACTCCTAATGTAGCAAGGCTTTGCTGCCCATGGCTGACCTTTCCCTTCAGCTCTGTCACACTTAGGACATCCTCCCAAGTGCTTTGTGGAATCGTGGGAGTTTGGGAGGAACCACGGGGTGAACTCAGAGGTGTAAGTGATGGCAGAGCCCTGCGTGTCCCCAGGCTGTCCCCAGAGCTTTGCTGAGGTCGCCAGTGCTGCTGGGACCTACCCAAGGCTGCAGGACCTCACACAGGGCTGCAGTGCTGGGGTGGACCAGCAGCCTAAGGCACTTATCTGTCAATTTCTACCAGAGTATCCCAAAAGGCAGAGGACAAGAATCACATTGGAAGGGGCACTTGAGCGTCTTTTTCACATTGCTCAGCCAAGGGCCTTCCTTTCCAGTGCCTTTGGAGCAATTTGCATGCCATTACCCACAATGCCTGCAGCTGTAATGCTATTACAGCTTGGCAGTCTCTCTAACCTAATGATGACAAACACTGCAGTATTCCTTATCTGCTCTGTGCCAAAAACCCCAGCCATTATTGGGGGGAAAAAGGTGGTTTGTCTGCTCTTTCCTCCTCCTTCTTCTATTTTCCTTACTGAAAGAAGCTCTGAGGGAAGAAAAAGGGAGAGCAGGGAGTTTGAGACAAAGATGGCCATAATACCAACTACCAGGTGGAAACCACACTGATCTTACTGCTTACAGACACACCAAGTCCCACTCCTGCAGTCCCTACTTCTCCTGCCTTTTCCCCTGATCCATTTATTGTGAAATAGCATTTCCTTTCAACTACTTTCATCTCAGCCTTGGGGTAGGGACCTGTGTTTGGAAGCGATGCTCCCAGGTGATGGTTTAAGTGCCATTCTCTTCTAGGTCTGTGTTGCTCTCTGGGCTTCTGTGTTCAGCTTTTGATAGGAAATACATATCTGAGTGATGAAATAAGCTATTCTGTGCCTCCAATGTAATTTCTGCTCTTCTGGCCATGCAAGTTGATGTTTGAACCCGAGATTGTGCTAGCCAGCTGTTTGTTCCCCAGCAGAAGACCTGTGAAATGGTTGTTGCAGGCCTGAGTGTTGCAATATTGTGTTTGGTGGGTGCCTGTCTGCAGCAGAACAGCAGGATTCAGACCCAGGGAGGGCACAGCTGTGCTGAAAGGACACCCTCTGGAAAGTCAGGGAGATGAGTGCTTTGGCAGGGTGGCAGAGGCATTTCTCATTGTTCCCTGGCACAGGCCCAGCTTTTCATTAGCTTAGTAAAGCAAACAGAACTGGGACAAGAAGCTATTTGTCCATGGAGCAGAATTAGCTCCTGGCACACTGCTGCTGTAGATCCAGCCCAGCTGATAGGTGACCCCAAGTGATGGGGACATCCCAGGGGTGAGTTCAGGTGTCCTAGGGCTGAGTGAAGGCTTCACCCTGAGGCTGGCATGTGGCTTTCTCCAGCCTGAAGGAGCTTTGTCTCAGAGTGCACTGAGTAGCACAGGACAGGGTGCCAAGCTGCCCCATGGGCTGTGTCTCTGCAGACAGAAAATGGTAAGAATAAAGCTCTTAAAACACCCATAATAGCTCTGGGTTTGGCTCCTGCAGAAAGCTCTGCTGCTCTCCCCTCTTCAGTTTCCTATTGCCCATGCCATGGGCTCCCAGGGATGGCAGGGAACAGCCTGGGATAGGGTTTGCAGTGGCTGAGCATCCCTTAACCTGGGCTGTGCGAGGGCCCAGGCTGTGAGCAGGAGCAGAGCAGCAGCTGGCTCTGCAGCGTGTCGGGTGCTTGCTGAAGTGCAGAAGAGGTGAGTAAGTTCCCTTGAAGCTGCCCCTCCCTCCTCCTGCCACTCCCTGGCTTATTAATTAACCTGTGTTAATTAAGCCTCAGCTCTCATTGCTAGAAGGTATCAGTGTGTTCAGGAGCTTAGCAGGATTAAACGTTATTAGATGTTCTTGGATAATAGGAATTGCCTCTGTGCTCGGAGCTGGAGGAGGTGGCTGGTGTGGAACCCGGGCCTGGAAAAGTGAGAGGGAAAGTTGTTACTCAGCTAGTCATGCCCAAACTGGAGAGTCTGCCCTGTGGAGAGGGGAAAAAGCTGTTTTCAGCAGCAGAACTCTGCTAAGCCTCACCTGGGGAGCCAGAGCAGGGAGCAGCCTCTGGAACATGGGGAGGAATGGGAACTGATGACACAGAGATGTTACAAACCAAGCTCATGTGCTTCGTTTGGCTGAGCTGAGCTGAGATCTGCCTGCTCTGTGGGCCCTTTCCTGTGCATGCTCAGTGCTGAGCCCTGCAATGCCACCCCATGCCCTGGGAGAGTACCCAAAGTGCCATGGGATGTGCTCATCCCTCTCCCCCTGTGTGTGAGCATCCCATAGCAATCCATGGAGCAGCAGGGGCAGGCAGGGAGTGTGTGACTCAGAGAGTGAGCAAACATAATATTTACATCGGTAGGATTCAGCATGTTTGACTAGGAGCTAAACAATTTAAAGGGCAGATTGATTTGTTACGTTAAAGGGCAAACCAGGTCAGGGTTATGAAAAGAGGCTTTAAATACCATTCACAAAAGCAACATCCCAAATCCTCCTGCTGCTCCCTCAGCGCTGCAAATAACACAATTCAGGCAGTGGAGGAGCTGCCACACAGAAGCAGCTGGGAGGGTGTCCAGTTCCCCCAGTCCAATCCCAGCAGCTGGAATGGGAGCTGTGGTGTCACATGCTCAGACTGTTTGCAGGTTGTTGGTTGATTCATTATTTAACTCGGGCAGAGAGCTGAGATTGCCCATAACAGAGGAATTCGGATTCAAAGAGCTCATTCAGATAACAATGCAGCAACCTAAAAACGTTAAAAAGAGCTTATAAAAGTAAACAAAGTGAGCGTGAGAGAAATCTAAATGGGTCCCTTCCCCCTCCAGTCCAACTTTTTAATTCCCAGGAATCCCAAGCAGCTGATTTTCTGCTGGAAAAGGCTCCGTGGCTGTTTTATAGCAGTTCCTTGGCTGCAGGAGCCTCGGGAGCAGGATGGGGCTGTGCTCTGCAGCTCAGAGGGCTGTGTGTGGAGCAGGGAATTTTGGAGAGGTGCAGGGGGAAGCCAGAAAGGCTCTGGCTGTCTACTAGGTAGCTAATAATCTTTCATGGCAGAAAACCCACGGGTTACTCGGCCCTGAGCCATGCAGTGCATGGCCTTTAGCATGTTTCACCTGTTTTCCCATGAGCAGGCTGTGACTCTTTCCTCCCCAAATGAACCATGACAAGCCCCTATCCAAACAGTAATAATAGGAGTAATAACAGTAATTATCCCAGCAGCAATATTAATCATAAATCTCTCTTTTATCTCTGTTTAATTCCTCACTCTCAAGAGCACTGAGCCTGGCTGCCTGCTCGGGCTGCTGTGCAGGGTCCTGCAGCCCCAGAGCCTTGCTGACTGGGAGCACAGCGACCTGCAGCTTGTCTAGGTGCTTGATGCTCATGAATGAGGTGCACCAGGTCCTCTGGGGCAGGATTTGGGGATTTCAGGCTGATGGATTTCCATATGCTTAAGTCCCTTTTGCTCTCAGGGACACCTGGTGGGTCCGGCTGTGCTCACTCCTGCACACCAAGCCCCAGCAGCCTCAGCAAGAGCGAATTAAATCCTCCTGTGGTACCACTCTGGCTCCAGCTCCA
This sequence comes from Acanthisitta chloris, assembly GCF_000695815.1. NCBI lineage: Eukaryota > Metazoa > Chordata > Aves > Passeriformes > Acanthisittidae > Acanthisitta > Acanthisitta chloris. The sequence continues at coordinate 12,835 of NW_008670424.1, read as the reverse complement.
TGTTAAAGTCATCCATAGCCCCAGGTGCTCCTCTGTGGCTGCTGTCCTTTGCATTGCCAAAGCTCTCTGGGTGCAGGGACGGGAAGAGACACTTGTGTAAGGGCTGATGGAGCTCATCCGATATGAAAGGGCAACTGGGTGAGCAGCAGCCTGCCTTGATACTCTGCTGCTTGGGAGCCTTTTCCATCTATTGCCTTTTTCCCAAGTGGGAGAGCAAAGCAACCTCTCTGGAAATGATGTCTTTAGAGGCCTGCTGGTGTTTCTCCACACCAATGGGTTCAGGACGCTGTGTCAGGGCTGCAGCAAGAGGTGATGCTCATCCATGAGCAGCACACAGAGGGGTCTGTAGCCAAGGCTGAGGAAATGCAGCCCCAAACCCATCCCTGAGCTCTGCCAGGTGCTTAGCACTGCAGCAATTAATCACTTTGTAAATATCTTCTGTTTTATTACATAAGCAATAAGCACTTTGTCGGAAATTGCATAACTTATAATCCAATTAAACAATAATTGCATTGTAATGGGTTTGTAACTATGGCATTAATTAACTTTTATTGCCCTGTAAATTAAGCATGGTATTGATAGGGAGTTGGGAGCAGACAGCTGGCTCTGGTGGTGGCAGGACAGGGATGGGGAGCCCCACATGCTGGTGGGAGATTGTCAAGGTGTATGGTCACAGAGTTGGCCTCAGCAAGATGGAGTTTTGTCCAAGCTGTGAGCATGTCCCTGTGCATCCTCTTCCTCCTCTTTTTCTGGGGAAGGGAAAGGTCCTGGTGGCCAAGGGTCCCTGGGACCAGCTTTGTGGCATTGATATGGAGCCAGCAGCAGCACCAGCAGATAGTGGAGGAGTGGGAAGTGATTCCATGTCAGGAGAGCTCCTGCACACCCACATGTTGGTGCCCATCCCCACCAAGCACCACATTCACCCACAGCTTGCAGGTGCTCGAGAGGTGGGAGCTGTGGCCAAGGTCCTCCCAGATGCTCTGATGCCTATCATCCCTGCTGGTTGGAGGATCTGCAGCTCCCTGCTGGGAAATCTCCCTCCTGGAGAGGCTTCCTGAGCTGACAGTGGCACTTCAAAGTGCCTGGTGTGGATGGCAGGACAATGCACTCCTGCCAGCTTGCTGCCACCAGTAAGTGATGCTGGGATAGTGTTGCCTCCCCAGTTAGCAGGGAGAGAGGAGCTCTGGAAGAGGCTGGACCTGCAGCTGCTGGATACTTACCCTCTGCTTGCAAAGCTCTCCCCCGGTAGTGGTGGAAGAGCAGTGCCTTCACCCGCACTGCCTGGAGAGCTTTTCAGCTGTCGCCAGGCTCGGTACCACTGGAGCAAGGGATGGGTTGCCCCCGTGGGTCTCCAGGCAGGGATAGTGCTCAGGGAATGTGAGAGTGGGGAGATGTTTTGCTCAAGGCTCAGGAGGCTGCTGCTTCGTGCACTCAGCTTCCCCCCCCTTCCCTCTGGCAGGAATGGCATGCAGTGTGCCTGAACACTTCCAGCAGCTTTGTGCTACCGTGGGCTCAATACCAGTGCCGTGGGTCAAGCAACCGGGACTGGCACAGAACGGGGCCACTCTGCCCCTCTCCCCTACCCATCCCAGTCCTTACACCCCACTTTAGCTCAGCTGGAGACAGAGCAAGGCTCCCAGGTGAGCTGCTGCCTGCCAAGAGCTGCAAGAGGCACAGGTTTGCAGCAGCTGCTTTGGGAGAAGCTTCCCAGGAGGGACAGGCAACCAGAATCCTATCAGGGTCATCTACCGTAGGCTTTCAGGTGGAGTGGGGAGGCAAATCTTGCCCCCTATCCTCACCCCATTTATGGCTAGGGATTTGGTGGCTGCATGTGAGTTTAGGCATTACTGCTGGTAGGACTCACTGCTCTGGTGACCGGACAGGCTTTATATGGATCAGTGGCTTTTCATAGGTCTGAGCAGGGAGCCAATAAGTTAAGTCCTGGTGAGGTTCATAGCCAAATGGAGATGCCAAACTCTGAGCAGAGAGCTGCTTCATTTCTGGGGGGTTCTACCCTGTGCTGATGCTCCTTGGTGGCTCAGAGGCAGTGAGCCTGCGGGTATTGAGGGAAACATTTGCAGCCTAAATCTCCACAACTTGAAACTAAATCTCCAGGTCTTGCGAGGTTTGCCTCTCCTGCTCCTGAGCACATGGTGGGGATGTCTGGTGAAAGGTTGGAACTCATTGCTGAGGCTTTAGAAACACGTTCCTTGCACCAGGCATGCTCGGAAGCCTGAAAGGCAGTTCCAGCTGCTCGTGGAACCGGTAGGGTGATGCAGATAGGGAAATGTAACAAAAATAATTAGCCTTTTGATCTGTTGTAATCTCTAAATCTCCTCCCCACCTTCTGAACCTTGCTGAACTACCTCTTTGCTCCCTCCTGGGTTTTTGCCTCCCCGGCATCGTCCTGCCTCGCCACGTGTCTGCTCTGAGCTCTGCAATCGTCCAGGACACTCAGGGAGTCAGGGTTTGGCCGTGCCTTGTCCTAGTTTTGTTGTGCTGCTTTGTTTTTATTTGTACGGACACATTTATTTAGTAAAACTCGCAGTTCATAGTGCAAAAGACTCGTTCATGGGAAACATCTCGCTGGGCTAAGCTCCCCTCTCGGCC
>NW_008670424.1:0-10101 GCF_000695815.1 Acanthisitta chloris | reverse complement strand
GCCGCGGGTGGGCTCCGGCTCGGGATCGGCGTGTGAAACGATTATGTGGACCTGCCACCTTGTGGGAGCCGCGAGCTGCGGCAGGACCCCCGGCAGCCCCTCACCGCATGGCCTGGGGCATCTCCGCGCTGCATTTTGCGGGGGGGACACCTCTGGAGGCAGAGTGCGAGCCCGAGGGCAGGGATGGGCACTGCTTCACCTCGCCTCGGTTTAGACATGGTCCCTCTGGATGGTTCTGCAGCAGATGTCTGTGCCCAAAAAGGGCAGACAGTTTTAACCACCAGAAGAATAGTTAAAACCCACCCTGCCTTGTGGCAACAAAGGAAGAGGACAAAGGAATAAGTGGAGAGAGACGGCAGGAGGTGAGCTGTGGGGATGGGTGATGGGAGTGCCATCCATCATGTTCACTTTTGCCCGCTGGGAATTTCCCCTCTCCCCCTTCAGCCTCATTCCAGCGCTGTGGCTGCCTCAAGTGCATCTCCCCAGTGCATGTCTCCTCGTCCTGGGTCAGCAGTCCATCTTCTCTTGGCCAGGCAAGGACCATCACTGCTCTGTAGGGCTGTCATTGGCAGGGGGAAGGGCATCTGTGGGAGTGAAAAACAGTGTTTGGCAGCTTGGGTTTTCTCCTAAAGAGTTTCTGATCCTGGAAGACAGATGGATGAAGTGATGCATGGAAATCACTCCCCAGTATTGCTCAGAGGTTTCCCAACTTTTGCTCCTCTCACCTTTATTGAATTTCCATTTGCTTTTTAATTGAGGGAGTTAGTTTTCCTCTCACCTGGGTGTCTGCCCTTCCATCCCCAGTCAGCTCATGCTCTCCCAGCATCCTGCCTTCTTACAGTGATGGGATATGATGCTGTTACAGGGACCTCTGACTTCAGGCGGGCACTGGGCAGCAAAAGCCAAACATGCTTGTTGGGTAGAGTGATCCAGTGTGTGTCTCCAGTGACTGAGGGGGGAAAGGGGGAAAAAGAGATGCAGGAAGAGAATAGAATGAATTAACTGTGCTGTAAGTAGCTCTGAGCTGTTCAATGAAATACTCTTCATGGCTGGTTGTGAAACATCCATAGGGTTTATTCAATGACAGGGTTTTCCATACTTCCAGCAGACATAACACCTATGCCACTGGTTTGGTCCCACCCCCATCCTGGAGGCCAAAGGCTGTGCCCACAGCACCTCTCTGTGCTTTGCAGGTTCTGGAGAGGGGAAGGTGCTTATTGCCCAGCAGGACTGTGCCTGCAGATGTGCATTCCTGTCCAAGTCCCAGGGCAGGAGGGCAGTGGCAGCCTGAGGTGCTCCTGAAGCAGCATTTTGGTGCCAGGAGCACACAGCTGGGAGCATCCAGCACTGCCCAGCTCCTAATTTGAGCCGACAGGGCTGGGGAAAGGGAGAAGAGCAGGGTAAGACATGGGGGAAGCAAAGTGATGGGTCTTCCTGCATGAGTTTTTGGGTGCCACATGCATCCTCAGATGGGCATGGTGGGGCAGCAGCCCCTCACCTCACTTGAGCCTTGCAGCAAAGGGGCACCTGGGGCTGTGACTTGGGTGGTGTGGGCAAACGAGGGCTCACTGGAAAGAGTAAAATGAAGCCACTCCTGAGAAAGAGCAGAGGGCAAGACAGGGAAGTCTTCAAGGAAATTTCCTTTCTTTAAAGGAAATATGGCATTGTCCAAATTGCTGCAAGGTGGCAGGAGGAAAACCTCAGAGGGGCCAGACAGGGCCCAGCTGCGGGTGCAGGGTGAGCAGGTGTCCCCAAGTGAGCACTGTCCATCCAGAGAGACCTAAGGAATTTAGTTATTACCTTTTATTCAAGCTTTATAAATTGGCAAGCCAGAACTTGAACCTCAAACTCCAGTCCTGTAAATCCACTGGTTAACTAGGAACTCACCAGGCATTGAATTCTTGAAGCTTTTAGTTGTTGTTTTTTTTTATTTGATTACTGACACCTCACAGCTTCCCTGAGGTTGAGCAGGTCCTTCCATCAATCCCGTGCATCCCAATCCCCCCTGTGCCGGCTCCAACATTCCAGGATGCCCCTGGGTCGCAGGAGGAGCCTGGAGCAGTTTGCTGGGTTGTGGCACTTGTGCTTGTACTTCGCAAAGGGAGGGGAGGGAGGAGGGAGGAAGAGTAATTAATCACCGAAGATACTTTGCTCGTTTATTTTAACAACTAGAGTTTAGCTTGAATTATTTATGCTGCAGCTTCATAATGCACTAGGAGATGCACTGCAACATATGTCACCCGAAGGGTGAAGCCTGGGTAACTTGAGCCTGTGGCTCCTGCCTTCAAGAGAGCAGAGAAGGACTTTTCCCCCCTCTCTCCAGCAAATTAATAACGTGCTGATTAGCAGAGAGCAGATTAGCAAGGTTCCTCTCAGTGTGCTTTGTTTCATCAATAGAAAGTTAATTAACAGTCTCTGCCTTCTGATCTCAGTTCTGAGGCAACACTCTGCAACTTCAGTTTGGATTATGAGTTTGGTACTTTGCCTTGTTTTAGCTACCAAGAGCTAGGAGCTGGCTAGGAGGAGTGTTTGCACCGCAGACAGGCCCACTTTGAATTTACTCTGGTTTTCCATGTTTCAAGGCAATACTCTGTGGGGTAGAGCATTGAGGCTCTCTCTTCTGGCATGAAATTAGGATCTAGTCTACCCCCAAAAGCCCCAAAAAGTTATTAAAATGGTACATGGAAGATTTGGGACATGCTGCACATAAGCAGGAGCAATAAAGATAGCAAATACAGCATGACATGTGAGATAGAGGCTCCGAAACAGTTTTAATAATAGGGTAAAGTTTTATAAAACAAGAACATCACCCCGTTAGAGCCCTAAGGTGCAAATCACTGCTGGGAGGTTTTGCCTTGCTGAGCTCAGGGCAAGGAAATGTCCTGTCCTGTAGCATTGTCATGCTAGATCGAAATTAATTACTAAATGGAGGGTAAATGTCTCAAAATTAAACATTAAATGAAGGCTAAATGTTTTGGAAGCTTTGGCACCTCAGTATATGTTCTCCGTCCTAAAGAAAGACACAGTGTTAGAGGATCCCACAAGTGCTTGAAACACACATATGTAAAAAATGACATTATAACATGGTCCCTTGCTCATACCTTTAGCTAAGGCCTCTCTCTCTCTCAAGTCCCCGAGTGGTTTGTTTTCCCACATTTGCCTTTATTCTCCCCTAATTAGTGCTGCTTTTAAGCCCTGGCAGAGCTGTCTGCCCCATCCACATCAAACTGATCATTTCCCCCTCCCCGAGGAGTATCTGGACCGTGGGCTTTGCCCCAGGGGCGTTAGTGAACTGACCCCGGTGTCCACGGACAGGGCCAGGGGCCACCTACAGTCCTCCTCACGTTGTATCTTCACAGGAGATGAGCCACAGTCCTGCTCCCATCTCCTCCTGGGCTTCACCCTCTTCCAGCGCAGCACACGCCTTGGCATCCCAACCGCAGAGAGGAGAGGGCCGGGCCGGGAGCTCCCAGGGCTTTGATCTTGTGTGCGCGATAATAAGTCATCTGGCTGACAGCCGCTCCCCCTCCCCGGCCCCCACCCCGCTTAATTACAGGGAACAAAGACAAAGTTGCTAATTAAAAGGAACGGGGAAGGAGGGGGAGAACACGTGGGAGGGAGGAAGGGATGGATGTGCCGGCAGAGCAGGCATGTGGTACCCGCGCACCAGGATGTGTCCCGGGATGTGCCTGCAGAGTTGGGAAGGAGCTGAAAGCAAAGTTTTGTGCCCATGTCCTGGGTGCAGGCTGAGCTGGATCTGTGAAAGCACCCCAAAGCTCCAGCATGCCAAAGCCAGGAGTGACAGGCAGCAAACCCAGCTGCTTGCAGCCCATCCCGGGGCTTGCATTGCATCACCTGCTGTGCTGTACTGCGATTTAATCACAAAGCCACCTTGTCCCCTCCTTCCAGCTGCTCTTTCTAGGGTGCAGGGAGAGATGGCCTATCGGTTTGGCTGGGTCCCTGCTGGGCCTGGCCCTGATGCCTGACTCTCTGCTTCATGGCTTGTGGTGTGAATTGGGGGTGGTTGTGGAAGAAGGACCATGGAGTGAAGTTAGGGAGTAAATTTGTGGGCAAATGACAGATAGTGCTGATGTGTGAAACATTTGGATCTGGAAAGGTCTTCCGGTGACTTTTAGAGAGGAAAAAAAGTGTAGTCTAGGTCCAAAGATCCCTTCTAGATGTAGTAACCTCTCCCAGCTTTGCCATACCTGCTTGCTCCTAGCCACTTTGCAGAGTCTCCTCTGTCTCAAGGAAAAATGACCTGCACCAGAAAGGATTCCCAGGCATATTCACATGCAGGACAGCCATTCCCCACAGAGCTTCAGGCTATGGGCACCATTCATGGAAAGGAGGAATGCTTTCCAGAGGAGCCTGTGGCACAGACCTCCCTGGCTGCTCCTTGTGCAGCACAGCCCATGTCTGATGATGGCTCATGCTGGAGCTCATCCTCACCCCTAAACGATCCATAAGGACTTTGAGAGGTTCAATAGAAATAGATTTTAGTCCCAGTTTCAGTGTGTAGCTCTCAGTTAATAGCTTTCCTGCTGCTTCACAGTACAGTGCCTTCCAATCCTCCAGCACACAGCAGCTGGGAAGAGCCTCCATGTTCCACTTGCTCTCCCTCGTCAGCAGGTTTCTGTGGAGCAGATCTCCTTCCCTGGCACCACCTGGGGCCTTTCTCCCCTAGCTCTGGGTTTGCAGGGGGGATATGCTTTCTCTGAGGCAGGCAGTAGTGCCAGCAGCACTGCTTCAGACCCCTCATGTCTCCTTGGTGCCAAGGGAGGCTGAGTGTCCTGTGTCTCTCCTATGAGAGCTGTGCTGATTTGAGAATCAGGCAGGTCAAAGGAGCACCTCACCTGGGAATGTGCCTCCAGCCAAGGGCAGGTAAAGATGCTCAGAGAAAAGGTAGGAAAAAAGGATGGGTTTAGAGCTGCTCATACGCAATCCGTCGGTATCTTGCAGTCCCCATGCACCATCCCATCCCATCCCATCCCTGCTCCTTGTGGTCCCCATGAAGAGCATGTCCTGTGCAGGGCCAGGAATTGGACTCGATGATCCTTGTGGATCCTTTCCAACACAGGATATTCAGTCATTCTGAGTTCCCCTTCCAGCTGGTGCTGGAGGTCCCCTTCAAAAGCACAAATCAAAGCTGTTTCCATCTTACCCTCCAAGCTGTCCCTGTGCTGGTTTGTGCATAATTCATATCTTCAGGCAGATGTATACTGCCCCTCTGCAGATAATGCCCTGCTCCCACTGAAGTTGTTCCTATCTCTGCTGCCATGTGTCTGAATCCTACTCCCTTCCAGGCCAGCAGCATTTTTAGAGGAAGATCCTTGAGCAATTCTTTATCCTCCCTGAGAAACTCTCTCAACACTTGGGGGGATTTTTAGATTTTTATTATTATGATGATGATTTTCTCCTTGTTGTCTTCCCTGTGAGTCCTTCATGTGCTGGCAACCTGATGTTGTGCTGACAGACAATCTGACCTGACATCAGCGGGGTCAACAAAATTTATAAAACCCCAAAGCTTGACAATAAAATCAGCAGCCAAGGCTGGCACAAGGAGAGAAGAAAGTCAGGGGGGTGGCTCAGGGAGCTGAGCAGCTGCCAGCAAGCAAAGGGGCTTGGGGAGAAAAAGCAGTGCAGGACGGAGAGAGGGCAAAAACCTTGTGAAAGCCAAGGAGAAAAGGAGAACACACAGTTATAGGGAGCTATAAAACCCCAAAGCTTGACAATAAAATCAGCAGCCAAGGCTGGCACAAGGAGAGAAGAAAGTCAGGGGGGTGGCTCAGGGAGCTGAGCAGCTGCCAGCAAGCAAAGGGGCTTGGGGAGAAAAAGCAGTGCAGGACGGAGAGAGGGCAAAAACCTTGTGAAAGCCAAGGAGAAAAGGAGAACACACAGTTATAGGGAGCGGCTTTGGGAGGTTGAAAGAGCTGTAGGGAGCAGAGAGGCTTTGGGAGGGACTAGGGGGAGATTTAATCAGTTTAGCTCCATTACACAGTGCAGTGGTCCCACTGTAGCTACCCCCTGGCTCTGGGAAAGACACTGCTCACACCTATTGCTGTGAAAAATGGGTCCTGTTCCACCTGTCTTGCCATTACAAATAGAGGAGCTCCAGGAGTCAAGGGGAACGTCAAGTTCCACCCAGGAGTGCCTGGTGGAGCAGGGAGGAGAACGGCAGAAGGGTGTGGGGACAGCCCACCTCCTGCCTCCTCAGCTGTAATTAACCCCAGTGCTAATGAAGTGGAGCCAGACAGCTACCTTTGCATGATGGAAAGCTCGCAAAGAGCACCACTGGCTAATGAGGACATTAGGGGCTGATCTCCCCCTTGTCATCCTCCCATTGTTTCAATATTAGGCTAATTTCACTTTAATGCAGATTAATTGGCACCTTTCTGCCTACAAATTCCTTAACAGTCAAAGATATTGGTGTGTAGTTCTAAACTGTATTTCTCACCCAAACACAATAGTTTCCTAGGGTCAGGAGGAGAGGTGGGGACAAAGAATAAACCAGAGACAAGACCCAGACAGAGGCTGAGCAGGAGGAAAAAACACGTTTCATTATTCAGTGAGCAAACCCGTCTCATCCATTCCCTCGCTAGGCAAGTGCCAGTCCCTCTCTGCTCAGTGCGATGGCAAAGCACAGTGAAAGGAGGCTAAATATGGCAAAGAACGTGAGGGAAAAGCAGAGCCAAGCATCACCAAGTGTCTAGCCCTGCAGATTGAAGGAGGCAAGAGTCCTGTTATTTGTATAAATGTCTTCGCTCATTTTCCTCCTAGGGTGGGTTCAGCAATTCCTTAATATCCATGTGGTGAGCAGCCATGATCCAAGGCTGTCTGTGCTGACTGACCATGGTGCTGCAAGGCTGGAGAGGGAAGGGCAATTGAACAACTCCAGACATTGGCTGTGTCCTGCTGAGGGAAGAGTTGGGAGGTTGTAATGGTATGGAAGCAGTGCCAGCTCGGCAGGAGCTGTAAAGAAAATCTCCAGCTCCATTTAGAAGGTTGTCAGAGCAAGGCTGGGTGGAAAATCCTACATGGAAAGCCAACACAGACTTGTGAACGCTGTGCAGCAGTGGGACAGCAAGCTCTGGGCTGTGGTAGCCTCTGCCCATCCATCACTGCTATGGTTCAGAAAGAGAGGCAGGATTGGAGTGGTTTGCAACTCTGCTTCAGGTTTGTGGCCCATCCTGCTGGGGGACACAGCTGGGATAAGGTGGAGCATGGGCTGCACAGTCCAAGGCAAGGCTGTTTTGTTCATGTGTCTAAGTTTGGGTAGATGTGGTTGAGGGAAGGGAAAGACAGTGAGCTGGATCTGAGTTTGGCATGGGTTGAATTCAGGTGGAAAGATGGGAAGTGGTAAGGGACACATGACATGGAGTTGGCTGTTTCCCCAAACTACCTCGTTAATCCATCCTTGGGTTGAACTTGCTGGGATTGCTCTTACTGGGAGAACATATTGCTGTGGGTGGGCAGATGTGTCTCCCTTCGGCCTGGTACTGTGTCTCAGGAGACACATCTCCATGAGCTGCATAGAGATGTGGTGTTCACCCCCTGAGCCCCACAAATGTCCACACTGCCTGTGTGCTGCCTCCGTGTCTGGCTGAAGTGTCCCAGGTGTCTGGCCAGGCAAGGAAGCCCAGTCTTGAGCAGCAATGACTGGCTTGGTCTGAACCTCATTGCCATGGCCAATATGGGTGTGCCTGACATCTGCCAATGGGCCAAACTCAAGTTCAGCTGGTGACAACCATAGTAGCTCAGGCAGGACTTGTGGATCAATGATCTTCTGCTGCAAGGAATATTTTGCACCCCCAAGCATGTAATTCTGAGGTAATGCTTCCCTTTAATAAGGGAGAAAACTGGTATCTGCAACCTTGGATATTCTTCATATTTCTCATTACTGGTCCTCTAATCATCTCCCAGAAAAAAAAGCAAGATCCTTTTACACCTGACTAATTCTGCTGCTGCTATTCAGTGCTGCTTTCACACCACTTCCCAAGCCTGCCAAGACACCCTTGAACCTGTTTAGAAAAGGTTAGGATGCTAATTAAGAAAAGCTATTTCCCTCCCCCCAAACCTGAGGGGGAAATGTAAAACAGTGTGTGAGTGAGGTTGGAGCTATTATTGCTCTTTCTTCTTTTCCTGTGCTGAGAGATGCATGTCCCACTTTTCCCTGGGGAATGTGCTGCTCCTGCAGGCCCTGAGTGCCCGTGTGGATGTGGGACAAGAGGTTAATTTGGAGCCCTGTGATGCACGAGCTTTCCCTTTGCACAAATATTGATCCAAGGCTGTTCAAATATCCATCCTGGCCGGAACAGCAGAGTGTGATATTGCTGCTGCAGATGCACAAGGACATCGGAGGGGAAGGGAATGGGGAGAGGAAGGAGAGCTGGGCAGGGTTGGAATCCGTGTTCTCGCCTTCTCCGTTCCCTCCTCAACTTAAATATCTTTATATTGATGTTTCTCTCACTGGGCTGAGTGATCCTTCAAAGCTGAGGGAAGCAGCAGCATTGCTCCACCCTGGGCATTCATTAGATGATATTGTTTCACCACTTGAGTTGTCTGAGCTGCCTGAGTAGTGTTTAGGAGAAGGTTAAATAGAGCTGTTGAGTCCTGGGTAAATATATCTCGCTTTGCCAGCTCAAAGCAGAGAAGACCTTCTTTCCTCCTGCCTCTTCCCTGGAAGAGCAGTCAGCTTAGCTCCTCAGCTGAAGGAGCAGGAGCAGGGCTGGTTCTGTCCTTCAGCAGCACAGACCCAGTCCAAGTGGGGAGACACAGAGGTGTTAACCCACTCCAGTGGGTGCTGAACATGCTCTGCTCTAGGCAAAGCTCCCATTCCCTCTGCCTGGTGGGTCACACCTCACTCCACACCAGAGCTCTCCAGAATTCTTTTTCTGTGAATAATAATGAAAACCCTTTGTACATTAGCTGATTAGTCAGCTCCCCTAATTAGCTAATTACTCTGTTCTGCTTTCACTTGTGCCTTCCCGTTGTTTCCCCAACCTCAGGTAGCAGGAAGGAGCGCACGTGGCTGTGCCAAGATCTTATCCTGCTTGGGAGGCTTTAAACTTGCATGATTCAGCCGTGCAGGGCTGACACGTGGCCAACCTTACACAACTTCTCCCTTTCATGGTGAGTGCTGTACCTGCTCCTGCACTAGGGCCCAGTGAGTCTCCACTGCCTCCTTATGCAACCATCCCTACTCCATTCCCACTGCCAGCAGCGATTCCTGTTAAACTCCAATCCAGCCTCCTGCCTCGTGTGACACCTCAGCAGTGCCTGTAGTGCCTGCAGGTTTCCCCAGGCTGGAGAGGAGGGATGTGTTTTGTCTCAGACTGTGTCCTGATGCTAGGGAGGTGTGAAGGCTGCAGGTACCAGCACAGGGTGACAGTCGTGTTGGCTCAGACTAGGTGTCCCCCAAACACAGGTCCTGGCTCTGATCCAGGCAATAGCCTGTTCCTGGAAACCTGTGCAAGTACAGGCTGAACAGCAGTGGGGCTGCTGTGGAATACTTCCTCAGCCCCCTGTGGTTTGCAGATCAGGGCCCTCCTCACCCACAAGTGATGCGTTGGTACATAACAGCCCCTGCACACAAGCTCTCGGCAAAATAAACCCAGATCTTTTATGAGCTCTTAGGAGCTTCAGGCAGGCACAGATCCTCTGCTGAGGAGTCCCACGGCAGAGAGACATGCTGGGTATAAAAATAGCTCATCTCATTTGTTCTGAAGCAGTGAGTTTCCTCTGATGCCCCAAGTCCTTGCTCCAGGAGAGGTGGAAACAGCTTTGCTTGAGATTCTCAGATCTGTCGTATCCCTTTCCAAGGCTGAAGAGCCCTTACTTAGCTAACATTCCTTGTTCCTTTGATAATCTAGTAGCCAGCCTCTGAAATTCTTATTCTCTGAATCCATCATAGTTACCCTGAAACCTTCAGATGGGGAAAGGAGGAACAAAACTTGATGGAGAACTCAAGGCTGGGCCAGTGTTTCTGCATTGTCCTTTGCTCTTCTTCCCTTGCAAGTCTTTTCCTTGATTCTCTGTGGAAATTTATGAGCATGCTAGAAACCTGAGAGGGTCAAGGAGAGGAGGCTCTCTTGGTCGGGG
>NW_008670423.1:0-2263 GCF_000695815.1 Acanthisitta chloris | reverse complement strand
GTCGCACTCGGCCGCGAGACAACTGCGGCGCTTCGCGCGCATCTTCCACGGCGCCGCCGCGGAGCCCTGAGACCCCCAGACCCCAGGGCACGGCCCCCGGGACACCACCTCCCTCGGGATTGTCCCGTGGGCCCTGACGGGGTGACAGGGCCGTCCGGGACCCCCTGGGGCACCGAGACCCTCCGCGGTACGCTGAGACCCTCCTGGGGCACCCAGAACCCCGTGGGACATCGTGGACATCTCATCTCCCGCCCTGAGGGGGAAGAGTGGGGTCTGGGACCCTCCTGGGGGGTGAGACCCCCTGGGACCTGCTGGAGCTCCTGAGGATCCATGAGCAGGTTGGGAGCTCCATTGGGCTCTGGGACCCTTCTGGGGACACTGAGACAGACTCTCCTGGGGCACCACCATCTCCCTCTGGATTGTCCCCATGGGACCAGAGACACCTCTGGGACAGAGATTCTTCCTGGAGGCACCAACAATGCCATGGAACGTGGACATCTCCTCCTGGACTGTCCCCATGGGACCAGAGACACCTCTGGGACAGAGATTCTTCCTGGAGGCACCAACAATGCCATGGAACGTGGACATCTCCTCCTGGACTGTCCCCATGGGACCAGAGACACCTCTGGGACAGAGATTCTTCCTGGAGGCACCAACAATGCCATGGAACGTGGACATCTCCTCCTGGACTGTCCCCATGGGACCAGAGACACCTCTGGGACAGAGATTCTTCCTGGAGGCACCAACAATGCCATGGAACGTGGACATCTCCTCCTGGACTGTCCCCATGGGACCAGAGACACCTCTGGGACAGAGATTCTTCCTGGAGGCACCAACAATGCCATGGAACGTGGACATCTCCTCCTGGACTGTCGCCGTGGGATCAGACTTGGCCAGAGCTTCTCCAGAGCCCCCAAGGAGCCGTGAGCAGGACAGGAGGTCCAGGGAGCTCCAGGACCCTCCTGGGGACACCAACACCTCTGTCTGGATTGTCCCCGTGGGACCAGGAGCAGCCTGAGGTGTCCCCATGGATCCAGGAGCCTCCATATGGGACTGGGGGCGTCCCTGTGGGACTGGGGCTGTCCCTGTGGAACTGGGGATGTCTGTGCTGTGCTGGGACCATCTCCAGGAGGTCAAGAGCTTCGTGATGGGACCAGGACCCTCTAGATGGGTCCAAGAGCCTCCATAGCAGCCAGGAGCATCCACATGGGACCAGGAGCCTCCTATGGGTCCAGGAACCTCCCTATGGGACCAGGAGTTTCTCTATGGGTCCAGGAACCTCTGTATGGGACCAAGAGTTTCTCTATGGGTCCAGGAACCTCCCTATGGGACCAAGAGCCTCCCTAAGGGACCATGAGGCCCCATATGCGGCTGAGGTCCCTATGGGGCTCAGGACCCTCCATATAGGACCAAGGGGACCCTATAGGGCTCAGGACCCTCCCTGTAGGACTCAGGACCTCCACATAGGCCCAGGGGGCTCTATATAGGACCCGAGGGCTCTATGTAGGACTCAGGACCTCCATATAGGCCCTCAGGCCCCATAGATAGACTCCCCCAACAGTTCTGGGCTGAGTTGGGGAGGGCCCAACCAAGGCAATAAGGGGGAGGGGTCTGTGTGTCCCCCCATTTTCCCCCCCAGCCCTCCCCATTTTTGGGGGGAGGGGCTACAAACCCCCTAATTATTATGGTAATCACTGTCCTGACTCATTAGCTAATTAATTGCTAGGGAACTAATCAATCAGGAGCTTCCAGGTGGAAATGATGAGGCACTTTCACCCCCCAAATAAACCACTAAGTTATTCTCTAGAGGCTCAGGAAGGGTAAAAATACACCCCAAAACCCCCACCCTGGACCCCTAAAACTACCCCAAAAAAATCCCCTCAGACCCCTCCCACCAGAAACCCCTCAGATCCCCCCAAAAACTCCCTGGGCCCCCTCCCCAAAAAAAGCCTGAGAAAAACACTATATTTGTACAATTTTCACCATTTGTACCACGATTTTTTAGCCTTTTTTTTTGGCTCATTTTTGGGTTGTTAAACCCCCACTAGGACCCCCCCAGATCCTTTTAGTTTGTTTTTTTTTTTGGGGGGGGCACCCCCAAACCCTTTCCCTGCCTTCCCCCCCCCCCCCAGATGTGTGTCAGCTGTTTTTCTGTGTCTTATTTAATCCTTTCCCAAGGGTTTGGCAGAGGAATAAAATCTCTGAACCCTGTTCCCCCCAAAAAATGAGATTTGGAGCTTTGAATTTTTTTTTTGTGGGGCAT
>NW_008670422.1:0-2312 GCF_000695815.1 Acanthisitta chloris | reverse complement strand
CCTCCTCCCCTGGCTCCTCACCCTCCTTCCCTTTTCCCCCTGCCCAAGAAAATCCTTCTCCCTGGAGTTCTCCTGAAGGGAAAACTCTGCTGTTGGGTGGTACCTGGAGAGAGGTGCCCAGGCAGGAGCTCCCCTGGGTGCTGTGCCAGGGGTCTCTGGTGCATGGCTCTCCTGTTTCCATCCATTCCCTGGAATCCTACAGGTGCCAGGGCTGGGAGCAGCTCCCTGTGGGCTCTGCATTCCCCTCCTGGCTCTTTGTGGAGGTCTCAGACCTTCCAAAGGAGGAGTGAAATCCCAGGGGATGATGCAGTATCCATGGGCATGGAGCTCCTGAGGTCCAACCTGAGCAGAGGGGGATGGTCCCAGCTGGAAGCAGCAGCATCCCAAGTCTCACTGGGACAGGAACAGCAGCTCCATGCACATTCCAGCTGTGCTTGGGGGGAAGGCCTGGATGCTGCTGGTGGGGCTTGGGATGGATGAAGAATGACTCCAAGACCCTTTTCTGGGCTTCCTCAAGACCCTTCCCTGGGGTTCCCTGAGACCCTTTCCTAGGATCCCTGAGAACCTTCCCTGGGAGGCTCTGAGACCCTTCCCTGGGGTCCCCAAGACACTTCCCTGGGGGTCCCTGAGACCCTTCCCTGGGGCTCTGAGACCCCAGGGTCCCAGAGACCCTTCCTTGAGGCCTTGGGACCCTTCCTTGGGACCTTTGGACCCTTCCTTGGGCCCTTGGACCCTTCCTTGGGACCCTTGGACCCTTCCTTGGGCCCTTGGACCCTTCCCTGGGGCTGAGGATGCTCCTTGGTGCTCCCAGGGTGAGTGTTTGGAGCCAGAGTGAGGATGGAGATGCCAAAAGCCTTTGTGGGGTGGGAGCTGCTGCTCCAGCCCCTCATTCCCAGTGGGAATGGAGCTCAGCACGTTCCCACTGGAGGCTGTAGGATTCCTTCCCTGCATCCCTGGGCTGATCCAAATCCCCCTGGAGCCTGCCTGGAGAACGGGATGGAGGTTGCAGCAGTTGAGCTGGGGAAGCAGCAGATTCCTGGGGGTTAAGGATTGAGCCCAGATCAAAGCTTGAAGCTCCAGGAGCTGAATTCCCACAGCCTGAAATTCCCTCCTGGCCAGGGGAGCTCAGGCTGGCACAGTCACCTGGAGAGGAGAAGCTCCAGGGAGACCTCAAAGCCCCTTCCAGTGCCTCAAGGGACTCCAGGAGAGCTGAGAGGGACTTGGGACAGGGGATGGAGGGACAGGACACAGGGAATGGCTTCACCCTGGAAAAGGGGAGATTTTGTTGGGATATTGGGAAGGAATTCCTCCCTGGGAGGGTGGTGAGGGGATGGAATGGATTTCCCAGAGCAGGCAAGCCCTGGGAATGTGCCAGGCCAGGTTGGATGGGGTTGGAGCCACCTAGGCTGGTGGGAGATGTCCCTGCCCATGGATGGGATGAACTTTAAGGTCCTTCCAACCCAAACCATTCTGTGAGGAGAAGGATCTTCCCTTCCCTCTATCCCTGCCTGTCCTGACATGGGAATTACCAGGGAAGCTCTGGCACTTCCCAACTGCCCTTGGTGACCCCAAGGAGCTGCTCCATGAGCTGTTGGACTCCCTGGAGCCAAAGCTGCTCTGCACTGAGGGTTTTGCCCTGGGAATGTCAATGTCAGTAGATGTTCTGCCCCCCCAACCCATGTAAGGAGCTGTGTCCATGACCTGGAGCTGCTGGGATTATCCAGACCATGGACCAACATCATCCTTGGAGGCTGCTGAGCCTTGGCTGAGTGTGGCTGTGCCTTACTGGAGCTTGTGGCTTCCCAGTGGCTCCTTCCTGGTGTTCTGGTGTCCTCCCCAGTGTGGTCACCAGTTGGTTATGACCTTGGCTTGGCTGTTGCCCAACCCTGGTAGGGAGAAGTGTCCCCCAGGGTGGGAAGAAGTACCTGAATGCACTTGGGGAAGGAAGAGAATCATCAGGGAGGGAAGGAAATAGAAGTCAAGAGCTAAAAATAAGCAACTGTTGAGTCATAAACTCAACCAACTTGAGCGGGGAAGGCACGTGGTGGAGCTGCCCAGAGCCTGTTCCACCAGCTCTGATGGGAACCAGCCAGACCTGGGACACAAAAATGCACTTAACCCACACCCAGGGACTTCCCAGCTCCAGGGCTGGACCAGGAGGAGGAGGAGGAGGAGGAGGATCCTTCCTTCCACATCCTGTCCTCAGGGTCACCCAGGTGGAAGGAGGAGCTCCAGCCCTGCCTGGCTCTGCCCACACTGTCCTGGCCATGAGTTGTTGCCCATTTTGGGGTCAACAGTACATCCAACTCTTT
>NW_008670421.1:0-2557 GCF_000695815.1 Acanthisitta chloris | reverse complement strand
ATAGTGATTAAGAAGGATACATCACCACTTGCCCTAATACTATATCATCATCCAGATCCTTCCAAGCCTCCAGCTGCTGATCCGGATGGGAACAGGTTTCTGCAAGTCCTGTGTCATATCTGTGCCTCCCCTAATGCCTGGTTTAGTATCACAGCACTAATAATACCTGAAACAGCCCCTGAGATCCCTTTTTAAGTGACCAATGGGCAACACCCTCATCTCTAAACAAGATTAACCTTTTCCCATATTAGGTATCCAAATTAAAGTCTAAATAAAAATGTCAGACTTGGACTAAGGTCTTAAGGATAATATTGGACTGATACTTGATGAAGATGGTCACCTGACATAAGCATGAAGAACAAGGGGAGGTACTTGATAAATTTTTTGCCTCATTCTTTAGTGATATGACTGACCTTGGCTTTCCTGGTCCTCTGAATTGATGGAGCGCAACTCAGGGAGCAGTGACCTTCCATTTGTGGGCACAAAAATTATAAGGGACCAGTTCTATTAGCAGAAGAAATGTTCATTAGTCCATGGGATTCAACCCAGAGTACTGAGGGTGTGAGTGGATGCTATGGGAGAATGTTCTTGACAGTCAGCCAAAGGTCTTGGAAGGTTGGGAAGGTCCCCACTGCATGGAAAATCTGCCGCTGTCGCTCCAGTTTACTAGAAGGTCATGAGAGGAGGCCCAGGAAACTGCAGACCTGTTTCTCTAATCTCATTCCCTTTGAAAAATTATGGAGAAGATCATACTGGGAGTGATTGAAAGGAGGCACAATCAACATGGATTCAAGGGAATGTCCTCTATAGCTAGTGGGGCTGCATTTGGCTGGCAGAGAGTCACCAGTGGAGTTCCTAAGGGCTCTGTCCCAAAGCCAGTTCTGTTGGATGTGTTTATCAGTGATTTAGTACAGGAATTGATGCACCATTAGCAAGTTTGCTGATGATATTCAGCTGGGAGGGGCTGTTGAGTCTCTTGAGGGACAGGAGGCCTTGCAGAGGGATCTGGAGTGATTGGAGTGTTGAGCCATCGACAATGGCGTGAGATTTCACAGAACAAGTGCTGAGTTCTGCACATGGGGCAAAGTAATGCCAGACACAGGTACAGATTGGGAGAGAGGTGGCTGGAGAGCAGTGCTGCAGAAAGAGAGCCCTGCACAGGGCTCCTCATGAGGATTGCCAAAGCCTTTCAATGGCAGCGACCTACTGTCCCCTGAAAGGCCCCAGGACCTTCACTGGGTTCTGCTGCTGCCCTAGAGGGGCCCTGCTGCTCTCCAGAGTGTCCTGGGGTCTTCAGTGGGCTTTGTAAATGTCCTGCCAAGGCTCTGCTGTGCTGCAGCAGCAGGGAAAGGCCAAATAAGGGTTTGGGTAAGGCTGCAAGTTAATATTTCATAGAATTCCCATTCAAAGTCCATGCAGGGAAAAAGGCCAGGAAACCACAGTAACAATTATAAATTTCTTTTCTGGTTGAAGTAACTTCTCAAAAGAAAGTATGATGGGGGAAGAATTAATAACAGGTTCTGGATAGGCCAATTAAATGCAACAGGTGTTAATTATTGTCCTTTAAAAGGAATTATAATCTTCCATTGCTACATATTTATCACAGCTACAGACAACCTATTACCCTATCTCTTTGCTTTCACAGTTGTGACCAAGGTTATGAGAACAGATTCCCAAATTATTCTGAATCAAAAGGTCCCTTTGAACACTTAATGTCATGCAACTTTCTGTAAAGGGAGAAATGAAAACTTCAGACACATCACCTTTGGCCAACAGAAGTATCATTGACAACTGAAATGGAAGAGTTGTCCTTTATTTCTCCTTGTCTGTATTTTATTTTATTTATGCTCATTGCACTTCTCTTCAGTGCTCTTCTGTCCTCTGCTCTGCCCTGCCCTGCCTCACCCCTCCTTTTCATGTTTTCCCTCAAGCTTCAGACTGGCTTTGGCTCAGGGTTCCAGATCTGGCCCTGGATAAAATACATTTTTCATCTAAACCAGTTATCAAGGCTCCTTCTAAATACAGGGGAGAGGCACAGAGAGAATGGCAGAGAGAGGGTGTCAGAGAGCATTTTCTCTCTGACTGTGCATAGTGGAGTTGCCCATTCCTGGAAACAGCCATCTTCCCATTAGTGATCAAAGCTAAATGTGTGTGTTCATCAGTTATCACCAGCAAAGAGACATTCCTGACAGTTCCATGTCCACATCCTCTATGCCCTGCAATCTTCCTTCCTCAGGTTACCTGCAGCCACTCCTTAAAGAGGGCCACAACACTGGATCTCATGCCCAGATACCAACTGTACCTGGAACAGGACTTTCTCGGGTTTCTGAGATATCTGCCAGTCTGGGGGTGTGGCACCAAGAGCCAAAGTCCCAAAAGGGTTTTTATGAGCCCTATTTACTGGAACAGCTTAAAGTCCAGTGACACTGAGGGGTAAATGCACCATTGCCCTACCAGTGAAAGCTAGTTTGTGTCAGGAGAGACAGCAGTGAGGAGTGATTCCTCTCAAGGTACGTTATCGAGTTTTTGCATATATTCATTGTTAGTCTGTAAGAAG